>NW_008751986.1:0-15569 GCF_000715545.1 Opisthorchis viverrini | reverse complement strand
AACAACGAAACAAGGAACTCCTTGGAGGCAAATCAATAAAGGTCACAACGCAGGACTGGAAGGGACAAAGGTCAATCTAGCTTCGACCAGATTACGACGGAGGGGATGCCAAGCTCAAAGGTCACGTGGGCATCGGCGAATGGGGATACAGGACAACGGAGCAACCAATGGAATCACCCGACCGAACAACTAATCGCGACCAAAGGTCATCCCCTGCTAGCAGCACGTATATTAACACACGCACAACACTACCCAACGCACAACCACCAACCCACCGCTACGCACTACTACGCTCCACAATAACGCACTGATGATGTCACCTCGATTGGTGATGAAACGTTTGCAATCAAATTGCCCAGCTCAGGGAAGTCTTTCTCTTTCAAGTTGTATAGTAGCCATAACTAAGCAGTTAAATTCCATTGGACACAAACGTAAACATATTACTTTGACGGAGTACTTGGAAGTGAGCAAACTCAAGCGTTCTCTTGAGCGTTTATGGACTTCTTTTGAACGTTGAGCAAACAGGAGAAAACACCGCAACTCGTTTTTATGACCCCCTTTGTAACCTTCACCACACGTGATATTCGGGGCCGCTGAATGGACAATGGACCATAAAATACTGGTAAGCTACATCATTATTGTGAAATATTTCACCCGCAAATACAAAGTCTAAGGAATTAAATGAACTCCAACTTCCGGCCAGGTGATCCTAAAATCGCCATAGTACGATGTTTTATTCCATGGCTTCCTTGTGATTACTGAAAAGGGCTGTATTTCCGTTTCTTTATTGACATTTTGGGCTAATAATGCATTACCCTCAGGTTAACTCCAGCGTCACCTGGCCGATTCTGAACCCGGACATATAGTCTGATCAATAAGCCTAATTTTGTCTATTTAGAGGATCAACGTAGATCGATAGGGAGCAAAGTTGCGCTGATCAAGATGAAATCCTCACTGCTTGTGAAATGTTCAGCATATATTGCGACATCTGGCGCAGGATGGTACCTGGAGCGTTTGAATAACGGAGCAGAGTCCAAGATGTGAGAAACATTGAAACTGGAATTTGTGCAACCAGAAGGCCTTTGAAGAACTTGAAAATCTCAAGCGAAGATTGTGCTTTAGTTGAAAGAAGGCCCATTAGGTGAAGAAATATTTTACACGCAAGTCAACGCAAATTTATCCATATTATGCCCACTGCTGTTGGTCTGCATCTAACCGACATCAACGCGGTTTTGAACTCGGTTTCCCTTATTCGCTCGTGCAAATTATCACTGTGACCTTTTTTCAGGGTTAACAAGTGTCGTTTTTTATTTTTCTGTCTAACATGAACTGTGCGTGAGAATCCCTGTTACACTGCACTGCATTTCTGCGGTGCCCCAACTTTTAGTCATGGGCATGATAGCTGCAAGCTGCTTCTCGGTGTTATCGGTGGACCCTAATATACATGAAAGAAATGGATTTCAATCAAAGGTTAGATGTGGTATGCATGTCACGCCTAACAGTTCCGGTGGCATTTCAAATGCAGGGGTCTGTAGGACCATCTGATAAGCCAATCATGTAACACTTCTGATCCGATTGTCTTCACTAGCCGACTCTACCACAGAAGTGCTACGCATTCCACGACTAACAAAACAATTGTCGAAAACCAAACAAAGTTTGTCTTCCAATTAAGAAAGGCTAGTTTGAGATACTGGAGAAAAACGTTCACTTCATTCCGAAGCTCTGAAAACCACAGGCTTAAAGAATAAAACAACCAAAACGAAAGTCGATAAAAACGTTCTTCCGCGAACAAGTACCTAACGGTTCGTTGTCTGCGGTGTATATGCAGCTCGCTCTTGTGACAGTCAAGGCCACTAAGATGTTTTTAGTGGACAGGTGCATGACTGAAAGTGGGCTGATAACCTGGAGACTGGCACGATCACTTCTGGGTCAAGTCACGAAACTCGAATACAAATCGCATCACGCAAAGTGGCTATGCGAAAAAGGAATCAAGCTAAGATCTAGGCTTCTAGTCACCATCCGCACAACTGCATCACGGAGGATCTTAGACCGGACCGCTAGCATTTGAAAGGCTTACATGTTAGTAAAACACATGTTCAAGAAGTGCCTCTCAGTGTAGCAAAATATGGACCAGGTCAGTCCCAGAGGGGAGGGGCGAAACAAGTTTCTGCTAGGGGACAGACCAGCCGACCCCAAACTAATGGTCATTTCGTTTGTAGTTGTAAGCCATTTTTTCTTAAAAAAGTCAATTCAAAAGGCGAAGGAAACGACCTCAGATAGCAGTCACTGATCGACCAATGCGGATACTTCAATGAGTGTGGTACTCGTGGATACGTGAGGCTTGCATGAACACAGCGCTCAAAGTGTACGAAATTATCATCGCTTACTATTCTATGGACGTCAAAGGCGCAGCAGTGAACTGCACATGCAATTGACAAACTCTAAGCTGAAAGGGTCGGTAATTTGGAGACGAAGAGTAGAAGTTGCAAGCAGATCAAACGCAAGCGTTCGCTTCGACGTTGAAGACGGCTGCGAGAGCACAAAAACATCTGAATATTCAAAGTTGCAAACCAGCAGCTTCTCCACGTCAAAGGCGCACCGTCAGAGCGTGGCCTTAGTAGATATTCATGACCCAGACTGCCGAAGTTACAAAAATGACGGGTTTGTTCCAAAATTTTTTGCATGCATTCCATTGTCTACCCTGATTGCGGGCGATCTTGGATTGCACACAAACGCAAAAGAAATTTGTCTTCGGTCAAATAGGTCACAGTCGAAACGCTGCCGACTAGATTCACGGTAGAGTTCTCGGCAAAACGAGTCTTTTGATTATGTCACTAACAAGAAGGCTGATTGGCTGTGCCGTACAGCGGGCAAACGACCCGATATGACCCCACAGGCACGCTGCGGCAAAAAGCCCGAAGAACAAAGCGCACGCATGTCCACCAAAAATCTTTGAACAACAACAAAGCCGGCCGTCCAAGAGGGGATTTAGCCCAAGCCATTGGTAGCCATCAAAATTTTAAAAAGTTGAAATCCTACTTCCCTCAAAAGCAAAAATACACTCCAACCGGAATGTCAGGTGGCGAAAAACTCTGTAATAAAGGAACAGTTTTCAAAAATACTTGAGCAGGAAGCATAAGCTTGGTGTACAGCTACTAAATTTGCTGACCTTCTTAGTGGCGCGGCGCTAGCTCCCCAGGTTCAGACGCGGCAGAAATAGTGTTCGAGTGAGTATCTACAAACTGCTTCGTTAATTTTAACATCCTAATTTCAACGGCCTTCCGTGAAAGTTCTGACAGAATCCTGGCTCGGAGGTCTCAATAAACGTTTAATCCGCATTTCGAGCTTACTCGAAACGCGTAAAAGGTAGGGATACCTCATATTCATACGTGGTCTTGTTCATCCCTTTTGTCTCCTGCGACAACTCCTGAGGCACTGCGGATTCAAATCACGTCGCGGTCTACTGCTGCCCCTCGAGTATACTGAAAGATTGCCAGGCCGTCATACAAACCCTCAAGAAACTGCCCTACAGATATTCCTCAACAGTAGGTGTCTTTAACACTTCAAAAGCCTCCTGGATGCAACTACAGCGCACCGCCGTGAACGTAAAGAATTGACCAGATGACATTGCGAAGATAAAATCTATAATGTATTTAGTTATTTGGCTCTCGTCAACTGTGTTTTTCTCAATGCTCCCCGACCTTAGGAACATTCGGCTTTCTGCGGTGGTTTCGCGGACCAGCGGTGGCAGTATTCGAATGGAATTTCAAGTATTCTGTTGCGCCTGCGTCAGACCGCTTGTTGGATATGTTAACCAGCTTCTGGAATCAGGACGCTATCTTCATTGAGTATGTTCAAAGAGCTGCAATGAAAATTGTTGCCGACCTCAAATACATTGATTATGAAAGGCGTCTAACCATGCTTGACCTAAATACCACGACGTGGTCACCTCCGAGGCGACCTAAAACTAACTTGCACCCTTAAGAGAAACAAATTTGGCTTTCAAGGGGACTCGCTTTGATCGCAGCTTAATATCTGTCAGCAACCTCATGTGTAATGCAATAAGTTTTTCATTACACCCTGTTTGATCAACATTTGGCGGAAAAATGTTTTCTAGTGACTCAACAGGCACATGGTAGGATGGTTTTCAAGCACAATGTGCACACTTAGCAGATATATTTTCTCATTTTCGGTAGGTTTTATGTGGAATACCTGCCTCTGACGGTCGTTCACGCTGAGACTAGAACCGATTTCAGTGCACATTTAGACGCGATCTTAAGCGAGTCCTTGCGCTTGTAAACTTACTGCCTTTATTATGTTTGCGCCTTTAGTTGAACAGAAGCTGCTGAACAACAAAACGATACTCGACCGGGAAGCTCGGTAACAGGCCTCGGCTCCGTACATCGTTCCGTGAAACCGTGCAAGGTGATGATTGGTTGATACCAGGACATGCATTCACGATACCAATGTGATTTACACGAAATATGGTAAGGTAAACTAAGGAATGCTCAATGGTTACTCCGAAAAACCAAGAACTAACTTACCTATCGTCGTCACACTTTGCTGACTCGCGTATATCTTATTGCCACGTGAAAGTGGAGGGCGGGCCACCAATAAGAATGGAGGATGTTGCACCACACGATTTCAGATTTCGAGGGTAGTTACTGGATAGATTCAATTATTCCGAAACATCCTCAGCCTAACCAATATTTTTATCAGTACATTCATGCCACTCTTCTTGCACAGATTCACACTTTTAGCGGCTGCCATGGCTCAGCTCAGCGAAAGCGGTGAGCTGGTCAGTTGATAAGTTGATTTTATCACTCATTTTCTTCTGAGATGGATTTAGAATTTTGTTAGCAGATATGTAAGGGAAATAATCGCAACTTTTCTATCCGTGCCAACTTGAAGTGGAGCAGCCATTTCAAACATGTGTATGGAAATCTCTCATCGTTGCGGCAGGCGTTTCGCCGGAAAATGCATGAAGCTAATCGGTTAAGTGAATTTTTAATGAGTGTCAGCATACCCTCTGTCAAGTATACTCATTCACCAATCTTTTGCACATAGACTGCCTTCCCGCTACAGTGCCGGAAGGAAGATTCACCGATGACTAACGTAACAGCTTTATCGCGAATAAGTGAGCACAAAAGCGTGAATGCGAAAATACAACCTCCTCAAGCCATATTTTTGAAGGGACGCTGTCTTAACTGATTCACACTGTCCAGCTTTGATACCAGGCTGTGATTGTGGGTTGTCTGTCCTGTCAGCATCCCGTTAAGTTTAGGGTCTCGGTAGATTACGTGCATTCAGTGATTACTTTCAGGAGTGTGACCCTTCTGTTACTCTTTATCGATTTTTTCTTTCCTCGAGAATGCCGTGGATAACTTGGTGGATCTATGGGCAAAATGAGCAGACAAGGAAGTAGTGTAGACGATATTTCAAAATTTGAGCAACTTTAGGCGACCTTTAGGGTCTTGTTGCCGCATGAAAGTTTTGGATGATTCACTTAGGTTCGTTAAAGTGGGTATTCTTGTCGAGAGAGCCAGCATTAAAAATGGATATTCTTGGACCCATTGAGGGAGTCAAGTAGTCTGATACGCCATCCTGATGATGCAATATAAAAGCTGTATCTGGATTTGGGACTCAAAATGGAAAAAGAGTTATAAATAAAAATGCAGCCCAAAACATCAGTCAGCTGGTGGTGATTACAATTACTACCACCCGATTTAAAAAAATCTAATCGACAGTCGTTTGGAGATAGTTGGGAAAGAGAATATGTGGTCGATATAGATGTTTGTGATCATAAATGACGGACAGTATTAGTTGGATAGTGGGCTGCCAAGATCATAGGTAGTTGTGTAATCGTCCACCCAGCTGACAAATAAGGGCTGGGGGTTGAGGAAACTGCTGCGGAATTCATGGTTGAAACTTCCCTTCATAGCAAGCTTGTGTTACCAGGCAGTTAGCTGACAGACATTTTGGGGATAGGATGATCACGTAGAGGAACGTGCTAGGGCGAAGAGCACCGAGTCTGTCTTTATACACCTCTCTTCTGATTTAATTGTATCGTAACCAATAGTACGTGAGGTCACTGAATCCCGGCATCGTGACTTCTGTGTACATACACCCAGTTTATTACCGACAACGGAACTAAATTTACACACAGTTTGTTTCCACAAAAGTAGAATTCCTGAAAAATCTAATCGAATAATAAAAGCAAGTGAAAGTAGTTGACAGGGGATTAAATGGGGTGCCTCCCAATACAGGTTATTCCGGTGAGGTAACTTGTTAGTAATGGTTTCATGATTTTTGATCGCGGGCATGGCGGAGCGAGAGCGCATGGGCATAAGGTGGAGAAGGGTAGCCGTTCAATTTTGGTAACCACGTGTTGCACAGATGAGGTCTCATGTTCGGCGGCATGCATAGGTATAGGCCTGATAGCTTCAATAATTAGATTCTATAGGCGACAACGTGCGCAGGCATCACGATGAAAGGCAGTGACTAAATTTATTTTCAAACAGTTTCGTTGCGCTTGATGGCGACATCGAGCTCAGTGACGTCAAGCTTTCCAATGGGAAAGGGCGCTCACTTACATGCAGATCACTGAAAACTCCACATGATATCCTGACTAGCTGCGCAGGACTGAAAGTGAGCATCATTCAGCGACATGCAATTTCGCATAACTACGGCCAAATGCACCAAGCCTTCCTTGATTACTACACGAATGGTTTGCCGACATTCTGCGAAAAACTTCCTTACTGTATCACTGTGAATAAAATGGGCGTGAACGAATCCCCGTAATAGAAATTTGCATTCAAAAATTCAATGAGATCTTTTGTTTGTAGGACAACATGAATCTTAAAAATATCGCGCTATATATAGCAAACCGGTGGTTGGTAACCTGATATCTCGCTAATTCAAACGAGAGGGTCCGAGCGACATAGATAAAAACCTAAAACAGAAAGAGGTTGACTATGATTGAATTTATGGACTTCGAAGATTTCGTAATTTTGGTCAAGTTAATATCGGTTAGCTTCAAGTGATCGACCCGTTTCGCCGCAGGCTATTGACACGCCGAAATTGAGTTCGCCGAAACTATAAGGTTTTCGAAGTTGCCATTTTTATGTGAAGTTAATCTAATCAATTTGCATCTTCCCGTAACATGTTGCACGTAGCATTTTGTTTAAGTGAGCGAAATGTCAAGGTCATTGACCATCGCTGATTTGGATTTTTTGCCGGTTTACGCGACATACAACAGGAAATCGCACTTTAGCATATTTAGGCGTTCCGCGGTGTTCCTGAGGACTAAAAATAACATCTTAAGAGTATTTAATACAGATGCCACCCTATAGGACCAGTCGCAGGCGTTTGTTTGCTTTAGACACGTCCGATTTAACCAATGGGATATTTTTGTTTGTTCACACGACATTTTCCACATGGATCTCGTGTTCCATAAGTGCAATAAAGTTAGATAACATGCACGCTACAGACACCAAACTTATTTTCACACATCGGTAAAAGAGCCACGAAAATCTGGATTGACGTTCGTATCTTACATGGCAGCAACCATGCGGGGGAAAGGTTACACATTTCTTGAAGCCTAACGTTCAGTAGGCACCGGCCACAAGGAGTAGCGCAATACGAATTAGCCTTTGTATATGACGTTGTGCGGGCACGGTTCTACGAAACGTTTGCTTTATAGATTAAGTATTACCGCTTGCTTAATACTAATATTTCAATAAACTAATTTTTCTCGTCTCAGGGCATCAACAGCATGATGAACACTACGCACCAAGAGGGTCGTTCATCGATGCCAGTATATAAGCAGAAAATCAGTAGGATTAAACTTTTCATCTCGACTATTGACTCTTCTCGGTTGAGACGAATGAGTGCGCTTTAGTCGTGTTCGTCAGCTAGGTTGGTTCAGCTGACTGGCACAATCTACCTACCTATCTACCTGGCCAGTTTACCGGGCAACTTTCCCCCATTGTAAGCTACTCATGTTTTACCGAAAATCATTGGTTTCCAACTCGAGGCATTTGCTAAACTTGCAGATCCACTCACCTAAACAGAGCAACTATTCAAAAGCTTTGCGTAAAAATGTACTAGGTACAACTACCAGGTGGTAGCCCCAAAAAACAATAAATTCCGAAAGACCATTTCTACTCGCCAGATACTGATCGGCAGAAAGGATAGCACACTGAAGTCAACATTCAACGAATGCACTCACAAAGATTGATCCCGATGACTAACGTCCTTAAAATGATGGCTGATGGGACTGATGCCCATTGCCCACTTTATTGGAGTACAGAAAGTTGAATGATGATAATGCACTGCCTTCACGAAATGGGCTATGATTGGGTTGCGTCAAAGTAATCGCCTGCGGGGAAGACGAAAAAGAAGCATTGATGGTAGTAAAGAGCTGTGGGATTTGCGGTGATTCCATAGCTCATACCTTTGGTTGCAGTATGTCGGCCTGACCCACAACCGGTGAGCACTGGCTTCAAGGTCGTCAGCGCCGGCATTCATTGAATCGACCAATCACAGCACTGAGTCTTCCTCGGTCCTTCGCTCCTCCATTCCGTGCCAGGGCGTCTGCTGCTCAATAGACAGAGGGAGATATGCGTGTTTCGGTTGACCGAGTACGTTTAATAGATATATGGCTGAAAGTGTGCCGTGTAAAGTGCACTGCTGAAGAATATCACTATTACCACTACTTTTTGGCTCATCATTTTTTTTTACCTGTGAGGAGTTCATGAAAGGCTCCGTAGGGTTTTAATAATGAATAGGACGTTAATTTGGTTTATATGCTCTGCGACAGCGTTTTTAAGTGTTTGTTCCAGTCGCTCTCCGCCTCTGTGCAAGGTGTAACGTTTTTTAAAATATGATTCCCGGCGACTTACACGGTCTCCACATGCATGTGATGAGTGTTATTGACACAAATCAGTGATACCTGCCGCACCATTCGGCGACTATACAGTCGAAAATGAGGTATTTATCGTGCAGGTCCGATTTGCATCTGACGAACTAACAAGAAATTGTCTACGAGGTTGTCGTAATAGCATCAGCCGTCGTAGCATCCTGGGTCATACTGCCACACCCTGTACTCTGCGCTTGACAGATAAGCGGACGTCATTCCGGTACCGTAGGTTTCGGAGGTTGGTAAAAGTTGTCTTATACTTGCCGATTTGACAAGTGATATCGACTCCAACCGGCCACCACCAAGATCGGCCGATCTAGAAGCATGGTTTTGATACAAACCTGTCTTGTAGCAGCACTTCATGCTTGGCAGGTTTAAAGCGCACACTTAGCTGTGTGGCTGAATTATTCTGAAGGATTTAGGCCGAGGCTTATGGTGTGCTTAGACGAACGCCTGCGAGTATTTCAACTTTCGAGATTTCAGAAGCAGAGAGGATTTTGAAGCAGCACGTTAAGTAGCAGAGTTGCAAGGAATTAGTGCGAGAAGAAATTATAATAATTGCAATCATTCAGCTGCGACACGATTTCAGTACCTATCTACCATGCTATCTGATAGAAGCACGAGGGTGGAGATACTGTCAGGTTGTCCAAGCCTAGGTAGGGGCAGCCAAATTTCCGGGGTCGGGCCATGCTATCAGAAGCAAGCACGAGGAGATACTGTCAGGTTGTCCAAGCCTAGGTAGGGGCAGCCAAATTTCCGGGGTCGGGTTTGAAGGATGGATCATCCAGTCAGTAAGTTCGAGCCTTAACCACTGAGATATCTCGGGAGTAGTCATCCTTAGCTTATACCAATGGACAGGACGAACTCAAGCGACGGCTTTCTAGCCCTCGCAAGATCTGGAGCTTTTCATTAAAACCTTCGATCACCAGGCCCCATCGTAGGCTCTCACGTTCAACAGAGTCGAAACAATTCCTCATTTCACGAAAAATCGACCAAATTTAACGTTTGAGGAGCGGTGCTTTTGAAAACCTGTCCCAAGGCATAGTCTTGGTTGGGGTGAAACGTTTGAGTATCACGAATCTATCTCTAAAAAATCGGTTAAACTATACAAAATAATACCAAAATACAAAATAATACCAAAATAATACCAATAATACAGAATAATACCTAGCCACTTCTACCATGCTTATTTCACGTTTTTTTTTGCGCGTGGTGTTTTTGTGATCTTTTCGGAAACAGTACGTTTGGAGTGCTCCATTCTGCCGGTATTCTGCTTTTGTTCCAAGTCTTCCCTAGTAATGTCGCAGACTGCTCACCAGGGCTTCACTACCTTTTTTGGAAAGTACAGGGCGCAAACCATCTGGATCTGGTGCTTCGCCGCCTTGGTGAAAGGATATGTGGCGCGGATTTGTCTTGCTGATTTCTGGCTTGTCAGTATTCATTCAGGTTGAAGATGCTGAAAGAGGTCGGCTGAACTGTCATTTAACATGTTCAGTCCATCCCTTAAGACGACGATTATTGCAACATTAAGATCTAATGTCGACGAGATCAGGTGTTCATTTGGCCGAGTCGGATGGCTTGGACGGATGTTTCTAAAGGCTGAGTACATAACGTTTTTCACTCTCACTCGACCTTCAACCAGTCTTATGTATCGGCGTGACTATCTGTCTCCAGTTGATTTCTTGCCAGATCAGTCCAATATCGCTGAACTATTGAAACTAATCGAAGTTGATTAGCGAAATTACCCTACTTCGGCAAGCATAATTTTGAAGCGGTAATCATTTCAGCTATAAAACGGCGCCCTCGGTATACAGTGTTTATATCCACCAGTTTCCTTTGCCGATTACCTAGAAGATAGGGGTAAATGCCTACCCATTGGAGGCAATTACTGGTCTAATTTGCGCATGAACCCTGGAGTGGTAAAGAAATTTTCATTGAGGAGATCGGGATTAAAGCTGTGCACTGAAGACAACAGCTTGGGTGCACACATGCCGCTGAGCACTCGAATAGTTAATGTATCCCTTCTCGGGCCCCCATCCAGGGGGAAGGCAATAACCACCACAGCCGTTTTAGCTCTCATCTTTCGCTACCAAGTTACTAGATAGCGAGGGATGGCGAGATAGCTCAAGTGGTTAAAGAGCGAATTTACTGTCCGGACGGTCCGTGGCTCGAACCCGACCTCTGCATCTGGATTTCCTCTGTCTAGGCTTCGGCAACCTGGCACTATCTCAGCCCTCGTGCTTCTTTCGGGTGGTATGGCAGCTAGGTACCGAATTGGTGGTAGAGCTGAACGATTCAGTTTGATATGAATAAGTCACTGATATCCTCTGGGTCGTTTCCAACCACTGCGCGGTTGTGAGAAGGGCTCTTCAAGGAAGTCGGTCTGCCCACTTACGAAGCTCGTGACGAAGCCAGTACAATCTATGGACTTTGGTCACCTCATCTATAGTGGGCTAGTTATTTCTTCCAGAAACCATGCTTCGTAATTCAGCACTATTTACCGGATGTTCTCACCAGATCCGGGCACTGCTGCGAGATTACCGATGGTGAGTCAATGACAGTTTGTTGACGTCCTCAGCCGGACTTCCGATCCACATGGATCCAAACACAACATTGTAAACGAGACCCTTGAGAGGAGGGTTCCTTTCTACTCGCCGTTTTCTGTCTAGCCCTTCCCTATACGGCGGTCAAGTTGTCTTGAGCTTTCCTTCTTTCCTTCCCTAGCTCCTCCGGAGACAATAGTGTTGTCGGCCACAACCTGATCAACTGGAAGGCACAGTTGTCGACCTTACATCAGCGTGAACGGGGAATTACCTGTTTTTACCTGTATCGACCCACAATTTGCACCATCAGCAAGTTCACTTCCCAGTCATCTTCGGCCGCCAGCTCTTCCTTAACCGTTCGGTTATTGCGTTTGGCTAGACCATTTGTTTGTGGATGGTAGGGTGCCGCCCTTAGGCATCTGATGCCCAGCTTCTGCAAGCAACTCCTAAATTCTTCACTTTCAAAGCAAGTTCCTGATCGGTTAGGATCATTTTTGGCACCCCGTAGTTGGCTCCGACGTGATGCATTACCACTTCACTGATCGTCGTTTTTTATTGGTTTGGTACGGCTGCCGCCTTGACCCACCGCGGCAGGTGTCCCGTCATTGTTATTATATATTGAATTCCGTTAGTTGTCACCAGAATAGGGCCCATGACGTCAACGGACCATAACTCGTCGATCTCTGATACACTGATGGATTCCATTGGATGTTAATCCTGTCGTATCGTTCAGCTGTTGATCCTTTCGGTGCCTAGCTACAATGTCACCCGAAGAAAGCACGAGGGCCGAGGTACCGCTAGTTTGCCAAGGTCTAGACTAGGGAAGTCGAGATGCAGAGGTCGGGTTCGAACCACGGACCTTCCAGTCAGTAAATTCGCGCTCCAACCACTAAGCCATCTCGCCCCCGTCGTATCCCCTCAGCAGTTGACACCACCTATAGGCAACCACATGGTCAATCACTTCATTTCCCATCCAATAAGCCCCCTGTTGAAGTAAGTGGTATGTCTTGGTGCACCCTGTGTGTGCCATCTCGTGGCATTCGATGATCAGATTACGTCTCACAACGCGAGGTATCATGGACAGCACAACATCAGGATCGGCGGCGTTCCAGGAAATTATGCCAGCTCCGCTCACACTCAGCCCATCGAAGTGACTCTGAAACGTTTTCAATTTTTTGTCTCCCTCTCCGTTCTCAATACTTCTTCCATCCAACAAAGCGGCTGCAACTTCCCGTAACACAGGATCCTGTCGTTGAAGTTGCACCAACCTCCCGGGTTCCAGTTTGACGACGAGGCCATTTGTGCCAATCTCTATCTCCGGAGCCTCATCCTCACCATCTGGTCTCGACAGCCAGTCAGCCAGGTGGTTCTCGTGAAACACTGTTGTAACGGAATTGCCAGCGCGTGAGCTTTCCGCGAAGATCTCTGGTGGTCCCGATCCACTCGGGGGGTTTGTGATCAGTCTCGACCCAGGTCTCAGACGATCGCTACACATTGTTTCGCAATAGTTGAATACTTCTGCTCAGCGTTAGTCAGGACATGACTGGCATATTCGATGACCCCATTCATCTACTTTGGAACTGCACTGATACCGTAGTCACTAGCCTCCGTTGCAACAGTGAACATCTCCCCGACCCTGGGTAGTTTGAGGGTCAGTTGCTGATCCAGTATCCGCGCTTTGACACACTCGAAGGCTTCATGCGCTTCTTGCTGCAGCAAGTTTTATAGTGAGGCAGCAACCTTGCTGAAATTCTTGACAAACCAGCTGTAGTATGCGGTTCGTTCAAAAACTGTCGTAGGTACAGCTTAGAATTAAGGACTGCTCAGTTCTGGATCCTTGCCAGTTTTTTTTTGGAAGTGGGCTAACTTCTCCATGACCCACAATATGTTCGAGCAGTGTCACCGAACTTCTGTCGAATTGTGTCTTGATTTCATTTATTCGCAGGTCAACCTTCCGAATACGCTTCAATATGGTCTTCAAGTGAACTGCATGCTTTGGTTCCGAATTGCTGTACACGACGATATCGTCTTCATACACGGCAACATTCATTACTCTCTTCGTTGGACGAAGAATCAAGTGCCGGAATGTTAATGGTGCCCTTGACGGCACCGGCCTAAATTGATTGTGAGTGTACCCAAACATGAACACTGTTCCTCTGACATGATGGCTAGGTGCCGGTATCCGGATCGCAAGTCGAACACCGTGACATATCGAGAATGCTGAAAGGAATCGGTATTTCCTGTTCGCCTCCTTTACAAGTAAAATCAGGGAGTTGTACGCAGTGTTGGCTTCCTAGCTTATGCCACTTTTTAACATCTTTTGAGTCGGTTTATGGACCTCCTCCCGTAAATAGAGCGACAGCAGAAGGGGCTGTGAGGTCGAAAGCATTCGAACGAGAGGGAAATTTCGTGTTCATGCCATGAGCAGAAGCCAAACGGATCTTCATCGGCTGTTCGGAATAGCCCTCGATGCCGGACTGTACTGACGGTATATTACAAGACGGAAGCTTTCAGACATGTAGGTCGCTTATGACATTGCTTGGGTAACCTTCTAGCTTAACTGAGCCATACTGTGTCACCAGTTTTCCCCGCTTTTGGTCAACCATAGGTTCTGCGCTCTTGAGAAAATCTGTTTGGGCTGATCAGGAACATGTGCTGCGCCGATCTTTCGCCAAAGGCTTTGGTTGAGGACCCTAATNTTTCAGAGAAATTTTCGGCGTGCGTCTAGCCCACGGCACCCGTTTCCTACACAGAAGTATTTTATTTAAATCGGGCGCTTACCGGGAGACGTTTCTGGTGGATGGGCTGTAGGATGCTTATTTTCCGTGCACGCTACAGACACCAAACTTATTTTCACACATCGGTAAAAGAGCCACGAAAATCTGGATTGACGTTCGTATCTTACATGGCAGCAACCATGCGGGGGAAAGGTTACACATTTCTTGAAGCCTAACGTTCAGTAGGCACCGGCCACAAGGAGTAGCGCAATACGAATTAGCCTTTGTATATGACGTTGTGCGGGCACGGTTCTACGAAACGTTTGCTTTATAGATTAAGTATTACCGCTTGCTTAATACTAATATTTCAATAAACTAATTTTTCTCGTCTCAGGGCATCAACAGCATGATGAACACTACGCACCAAGAGGGTCGTTCATCGATGCCAGTATATAAGCAGAAAATCAGTAGGATTAAACTTTTCATCTCGACTATTGACTCTTCTCGGTTGAGACGAATGAGTGCGCTTTAGTCGTGTTCGTCAGCTAGGTTGGTTCAGCTGACTGGCACAATCTACCTACCTATCTACCTGGCCAGTTTACCGGGCAACTTTCCCCCATTGTAAGCTACTCATGTTTTACCGAAAATCATTGGTTTCCAACTCGAGGCATTTGCTAAACTTGCAGATCCACTCACCTAAACAGAGCAACTATTCAAAAGCTTTGCGTAAAAATGTACTAGGTACAACTACCAGGTGGTAGCCCCAAAAAACAATAAATTCCGAAAGACCATTTCTACTCGCCAGATACTGATCGGCAGAAAGGATAGCACACTGAAGTCAACATTCAACGAATGCACTCACAAAGATTGATCCCGATGACTAACGTCCTTAAAATGATGGCTGATGGGACTGATGCCCATTGCCCACTTTATTGGAGTACAGAAAGTTGAATGATGATAATGCACTGCCTTCACGAAATGGGCTATGATTGGGTTGCGTCAAAGTAATCGCCTGCGGGGAAGACGAAAAAGAAGCATTGATGGTAGTAAAGAGCTGTGGGATTTGCGGTGATTCCATAGCTCATACCTTTGGTTGCAGTATGTCGGCCTGACCCACAACCGGTGAGCACTGGCTTCAAGGTCGTCAGCGCCGGCATTCATTGAATCGACCAATCACAGCACTGAGTCTTCCTCGGTCCTTCGCTCCTCCATTCCGTGCCAGGGCGTCTGCTGCTCAATAGACAGAGGGAGATATGCGTGTTTCGGTTGACCGAGTACGTTTAATAGATATATGGCTGAAAGTGTGCCGTGTAAAGTGCACTGCTGAAGAATATCACTATTACCACTACTTTTTGGCTCATCATTTTTTTTTACCTGTGAGGAGTTCAT
>NW_008751985.1:566376-569394 GCF_000715545.1 Opisthorchis viverrini | reverse complement strand
TGAAGTTGAAACTAAACCAAGAGGAATCAAAAGCCGATATGAAGTACGAAATAGCGATTTCTATCACAGGTGTAAACCGGAAACCAGCTGAAATAAGTCACAACATGCTAATCTTTGAATTTAAGGACGTACGGTATCAAATACAGCAGGTAAAAGCCTGCTTGGTTCTCAAAATCCCTAATCACACAATCGCAGCTGATTATTAGGCCCCTAACTTTTATCATAATCGTTGGTGGGACAAAGTGCAGAAAACCGTTGATGAGACCAGTTGTAGGGAATCGTCCAACGCCTGGTATTCTATCTAATCCCTGGCTAACTATGGAGCAGTCCAATGAGTGAAATCCACACTGCTGGCGAAAGTAACCCGTATTACGTCCCGTCGGCTACCGTTCACTGCCATGCGGACTGCCAGACTGATCTCACAAAGGTATGCGTTTTGGAACTCATGCTCGAATAGTCACAAGGCCTGTAGTGTTCATTTGGATTTTCTTGCCTCATTGAGGTTGACTGATTTTTTCGCTTCAGTGAGGTCAGCTTTTATGCATACTCCATTTTGAGTAGAAGTGCGCTTATACACAACCTGGTACCTCTGCTAAGTTTCCTCAGACTCAGTGGTCAAATCCTGGAACACCTGTTCTGGTGTAGTGCAGGGCCAAAACAACTCTTTCAGCAGAAGACTTTCGGCAGGGGACTGATAATCTTGAAATGAGCTGTAACCACCTGCACTAAATGCACACGGTTTTTTAGAATTGATTTTCTGCACTGGAGCATGAGATATCTTGCAAGTTGCCGATTAGTTTGCTGTCTAGCTGTTCTCAAGTTCTATCAGCTAACCACCAATTATCAACAGATACAGCTGAGTGGTACAAAACTAGTTCCGAACTATTTACTACACACCGACTCCCGTTCAGATTAGATGGGGATCGCGTTTAGCTTTAATTGGTTTGGAAACTGTTTCCCAACTATGAATCACAAATCAAATTCTCAGTTGTAAACATACTTTTTTAATTTAACGTGGTGCGAAATTGCTACCTCATAGGTTAGACTGGTACCATAACCTTCTCAGAGGTAATTCATCCTGAAATAACTGTGCAGACTGTAAACAGGGAAGGTTGTGTACCTCAGCAACATCCAAGATATTTCTTTCAGTAAAACGAGACCAAGAGAAATCTGTGGATGATTGCTCTCTAAAATACGAAACATTTTCCACTACAGAGTTGGACCCCAAACAAGGTTCGTGAACGCGTTTCACTCACTGACTGGATTGGTGAGTTCTACCTGGTTTGAGGCTATCACATTATTCATGTATCTCAACTGCTGTAACTCGTGAACGATGCACGTCCCATGTAAAACTCGTGCTCTTCTCACCTTGCTAGCCACTGTAATGTATGTGCATTAGTCGCTGGTGGGCCTATCACCACATAGGACTTAATGTGGCACTGAGACGGTGTTAAAACTATGCAAAAGCTATGTAAAAACTATGACTAACAGGACTAAATCACGAAAGCCATTGAATTTTCAAGGCTAATGTTCAACGCTACTGCGCACGTAGCTTTGACTTCTGGCATTCGATCAATAAAATCTCTAGGACTACAGTCTGGTTAGGCTAAGCCAATAACTCAGCTGACCAGCCAACCATAATTTGGTTGTGGTGCGTTCATATAACAAGGTATGAGTTTAAATCCTAGCCATTCTTTTGGAGATCCGCACAGTTGATGTGTACTGAACGTAGTGAACCAAATTAAGGTGACTCCACAGTTCTCAAAACAGACGGATCACGCAGTTAATCCAAGATATTACATTTCTAACCCCGTCAGTTGCAGGAATCAGTGACCATGATGATGCCATTCGTCTTTTTTTCTGTGCGGATGCTTGACCTGGTACATGCGGAACCGAGAGAGTCCCGAAGGAGGCGCGTAAGAAACGTGGTTTGTTCATTTTACGGCTGGTCGGAGGTTTATGGTAACGTCTTCTGCAATGGCTTGAAGATATTCTTTTTATCCCAGGTATTACGTTGATGAGGAAAATCCCCAACCGGATATTGCGTTGGCATCATTGTCAGATGCAAATAGTGATATCAGAAGTTGGTCGTTTCAGTCTCAAATCTACCGTGGTATCCGCCACTGGAAGCCAGACTGAGCTAACATATTTGCCTATCGTCGAACGGGTGGGTGTTTACTATGTGGAAGTCTATCTCTGGAAGAGTAAGAAGATATCATGGTTGAAAGTGACGTATCAGTAATAAAAACGGCGTTTGGCAGGGAACTGCACCATAAACGGGAAAAATGAATAGTCAATTGCAGCCACTAGTCTGACTTGCACAGTACAAACTGCTCAGAGCGCTACCAGCATGAACATGGGGAAGAAAAAGAGGATTGAACTTACCACCGTGACTTTACGTTGGAGAAAAATTTTCGCACAGGGAAACTTTCATTTTGGTGATGGCGGAGGGAAAACGGACGTCGATCGCATAACTAACGACACTTCCAAACATCCTCTCTTCAGTTATTGTTTGCAATCCCAAAAAAGCCTTAGCCCTCCGCAGGATGAAACCTTTTAAGAACAACGTAAACCAGAGATTCAGCCGGGTTCCAGGTGAGTCTCCGGTCAAAACAAAATTGGTATGCAAATGACTGTATTCCGCTTATCTCGTGCAATTTTGGTTCTAATAAAACAACAGGTTGACGGAACTCGGGGACTGCGCCTACCTGATGAGTCCCAAGAAGGGCGAAACTGGAAGTGGGTTGTCCAAGAGTTTTCGGCAACTTCATGAATAGTCTATTACATCTATTTTACATAATTCATCTCATGAAACCGTGGTTATTATAAAGAAACATATAAGCAATAAAATGGCCTGATCATAGTCCATATTTGGACAACAGTGGCAAAACTGGTTTTCGAAAATAATCACACCTTGAACACAGTCATGGACACAAGAACAAAACAGTGGAGTTTCATAAACTGTAGGTGGAGAACTTCCGACGAATTCTCTTGAAAAACTTTGAGATGAGATTAGGC
>NW_008751985.1:546364-556204 GCF_000715545.1 Opisthorchis viverrini | reverse complement strand
AATAACCCAATGGTACCGTTCAAAATCCCCAGTCAAATATAGGTTCATGGTATAGGGTCATGGAATGTCCACTACTGATGATTCTCTACCGGAAGGAAACATTCTAAGTTATTCAGCTTAGGTTCACCTCAGGGCTTACGCAGACTATGGAGTTTACCAGTGCTTGAACCAAGTCCCACAGGGACCAAGCAATGTGGTTGTGTGTGATCGAGCTCCCCTGTCCTTTAATTCAAGAAAACCATTTGAAACCAATCGGCATTGAACGGCCCATATTCCAAGCTGCTATTCAACAGACGGCTTATGTCGTACTCGGCACCAGCTTTAGAATATTGGAAACAAAATATGTTCTTCTATGTATGTCAACCCTTTTGACCATAGGAGTTAACCACACTACCATCGGTTAGGGCCAGTTTCGGGTAGCCGCAACAGAGTCTTGCCGCAGATGACGGATAGTACAAAAGTATACTTATATTGGTGACTTTGGAAAGTTATCCCGCATTGTGTGCTACTTTAAACGAGAACAAAGTGTACTGAGTTTCCCCCTGAGAAGCTGAACATACTAGTACTTTCCAGGTGTAGTCGAGCGAGAGAGATACTGAAAGCTTTACCGATTTTTCAACCGCCAAAGTGCCTGGCACTGGCATAACATTATCATAAGAAGCAAATGATAGATAACCTATCAGGAAGAAAAATCTACGCACGATAGCGTTTCTGTTGAACTCTACAGGACAAGCATCACAGCACCGATGAAACCTTATCAAGTGCTTTGCTGTACTGGGAAATCAGAGGTACCCCCATCGGAGCAAATTGATTTCCCTCCATCTTTCAGGAAGAGTGACTGATAAGTCTGCAAGAACTCTCAGGACATGAGACTGAACATCATTGCAAAGATCCCCAGATCGACTTAGCTGAGGTATTTTGCAACGAAAAAACTCACTCAATTTGCCCTACTCAAAAGTGGTCCCAACGTCACAGGAACTTTGATCACACATTCCCTTCGTAATCACTTCAAGATCGACCAACCGATGGGGCTCATTTCACCATTTTTTCGTGCAGGTTTTGACTAAAACGACCAAGGTTTTTTGTCGAACATACCGCTTGATTCTGTACTGCCTTCCAAACACTCTCCGTCAAGCCTCAAATGAAAAGGCGCCTTTTTCAACTCACCAAGACACTACTTACCTGGCGTGAGTAGCTGAATCAAATCTCTCACTTATCATGCCTTGTCCACCGACTCGGAATACATAGGGAGGGGTCAAGTGAACTCATATCACTCATAGGGGTATCACTGCTCAGAGTGTCTTTCAACTACGATAACGACTAGAAAGTGAAATAGGCCTCTGGGGATTATCGTGCAGTGCGACCAGGCCATAATCCATTGATATGCGACTTCCACAACGCCGACGATTTTGCCAGCATTCAACCTACACTCAGTCATCAAGCTGGCATGATCGGTATAAAGATATACGCTGTTCAGACGGGACCACTTTCAATCCGCCAAGCCAACCGGCGGGTATAACAGAATGACGTCTTGAACTGGCCCGGTCACATTATTCTACGCAGTTGTCTGACCAAAGGTGTCCTTAAAAGCTTTATCAATATTATCAAAAAAGCTCTCCCTAAAATGAAAGATGCTTAATGGTCCCTGGCGCAAATAAGCCTTTTAACCATTTATTTCGATATAACACGCTACTGTTCATCCTGTCCCATATTGAGAATGTAATACCTTAAGGTTAGAGGTCGCAGATGTTCGAAAGCTTGAAGTGTTTGACCCCTGGTGTTTGAGAATTATCCTCAAAGTTCACTGGGACAACTGGCTGTCCAACCAGTGTTCTCCAAAGTTGTACTGAGGCAACACAGACCTTCGTGTATTTTCACTAAATCCTAGTTATGGAAAACTGAACGCGTTCTTCTGATGGCGGGAAAAGGACTGGTGTAGAAGGCTTTTTCTCTAGTTCCCTGTATGAGTTGGGGCCGTCACTGTGAAGATCAGTTAAAAACATTACATGCTCCTTCAAACTCAGTGCCGATGGTTTCGGACTTCAGGCATTTTCTTGCGTTCATTAGTTGGAATATAACAGAATCGAGACACTTGTAGACTTTGCCGTAAAAATTCCTGTGTGGGCAGCTATGATCCGCTAGGTACATGGGGCCGGCTCATATTTTCACACCAGCTAACTGGAGTAAGGTTCGTGAGCACACCATGGGGAAGCCGATTGTGTGAACTGATCGACTTTTGAAAACTGAGCGCTTGTTTCAGCCTTTGTTGCAACTCTGTCACTATCATCCCTATCTGTAGGGACCAACTTTGGAAAATCCAACATTAGTGCAAGACGCAGTAATACGACGCGTTGTTTCTGTGAACTCAAGGGACCCATTAAGTACGTGGCACTGAACACTAACCATGAGTTCCAGTGGAGGTGATGACAGGCGTTTTTTGAACTGGTTTACGGTGAGTGAGCTGGAAACGATCAGAATGGCTTCACTCACCCTAAAAAAACAAAGGGAATAAGAAAAAGTAAAGATACAGATATTAATCAGAAAGACTCAAAAGAGCTTCAAGGAAGTGAGGACATCTATCGACCTAGACGTCAATTCAGCTGAATCCTGTTTGAGTAACCTTTCTCCTAGTCATACGCGATGATTTTGGTTAGTCCATTTCATTCACTGGGCTCGAGCTCCACCTTTGCTACAACTTACCGGCAGTGCGCATCTTTGGCCGTGCAAACACTTGAACCTCTGATGGTTGGCACATGAACCTGTTATCAACACTCCACCAGTATGTGATGGACCCATCTGAATTACCACTTTAAATGGTCGACTGTGTTCGCGGATGGGCTAGTTCTCCAGACAGCTCAAATGGCAGCCGAACAACCTTTTTATTTTTGTCGATCAATCGACTCTCTTGCCAGATTCTCACAGACAGGACGTTTGCTTCCATATCAGATAACTGGGAGTTATCAGCTGTCAGCTAGTGTAGGAAGTAGGCGACAGTGCAGTAGCACTCGGCGTCTGGGTGTTCAACTTGCTCCGTAATAGTTGTTGAAACATTCAGACAATAAGCTCAGTAATCAAGAGGAACTGACCGGGTTTTCACGACAGACTTGATAATGATAGAAGCAGGTGTCTGGATTTTCGAAAATCCTTTTATTGTCAGTAACGGGAGTGGATCCGTCCGTCTTATCGCGACTCAAGAGGTGACACTTCTAGTTTCGCTCGCGCGGTGATGACATAGTCCATTGTATGAACCCAGGTACTGTCGTTAATTGTCTGTCATACCTGTTCCAATATCCCACAGGCTAATGCTTTTCATACCACGAAACCAATAATCGCGTCGCTGCCTGACTCTTTGACCTCCGACAACGCTGTGGATCTTTGGGTATCTGATGTTTCTAAGCCTTCCAATTAG
Organism: Opisthorchis viverrini; assembly: GCF_000715545.1. Lineage (NCBI taxonomy): Eukaryota > Metazoa > Platyhelminthes > Trematoda > Opisthorchiida > Opisthorchiidae > Opisthorchis > Opisthorchis viverrini. The sequence continues at coordinate 552,795 of NW_008751985.1, read as the reverse complement.
CCTTCTGTTGCATTTATGATCGCTGCGTTTGCATGTGCTGAACGACCGTTAGTTTTGGTTCCGGGTTCAGCATCCTCTGTTTCCCCAGAGTGCGCTCCTGTATACTGCGTGCGCGTAAGATTGATCGAACTCCAGTACTTAGTCAAAACAGTTCAGTATTTCTTTTACACCCAGACTACCATGATTTTGGGAACCACACAAGTTTTAAACAATAGCAGAGGTAGAAACTTGTAAGACAGGGACTTTTCGGATGCAATCATGAGAAGAAATTACTTTGGAGAATCTTCCTGTCAGCTAAAGGGCGTGCTCGGTTACACAAGTATTTTATCAGAGGACTGTATTTAAAGTATTTCCTAGTTGGTCATTTGAACGGGTATGGGTTTGGTAACACGCTGTTTTTTGCAAGCCAAAGCTTAAATTTGAAATGACTTTTAATATGACCTCATCATTTTCCAGTTCCCGGTGTACATTTGTGCCTCCAAACGCAATCGCTTTCCGCCTTCCATAAAACTGCTTCACACAATTTTCGCATGTTTGACGGACTTCCACGAACATTGGAGAGATTCCTGGGATAGTGTTTATTCATTACACCATGCCATGCACACTGCAAGCCAATCACTGCGCTGTTGCTTGAATTTGGAGACACCTTTGATTTTGAATATACTTGGTAAGGGATATGCTCCGAAATATTGTACGCGCCATCCTCATCTGTCATGCACACTCTACCGAGTGTTAAGCCTTACAGTGAGTTATCCGGAAACTCGTCCAAGAACAGTGGTGTTACGTCGTGGCTCCTCTCTTTCTGGTACGGTTTGGTGGCCGATGACTTGGTGGACATGGGTATCACGAATTCAGCTCTCGTGATGGTAGCTGGAGAAAACTAGTGAATCTGGTTTTTATAGACTGTCTTGCTTGGTTACTTGGTATTCATCACCCGCACGGTCTTCTCTGAAGAGAATAGTGAAAAAATCCTTTTGTCACTTGACGATTGCAAAATTTCGGCTCTTGTTTCAGGATTTCCATCTTTCTCAAACCTCACTAACGATTAAGAGGCGCACACTTTTATGGATCGATTTACCTATCGTTTATGGCAATCATGTTAAAACTATTCAGCTCACCGTCCCTTAGCCGTCTCATCAATTGAACTGTGTCACAACCTTCTCATTTTATGTGCACTAGGTTAACAGTGGAATTCGTACCTCTGAAGGTCAACTATCCTCCTGAAGAAGAGAGCGGCAATCCCGTAAAGCAATATTTGGTGTGCGACCCCTCTTCACTTCCCCTCTGTGGCTCATCTGGCGGATTAGTGCACACCATAAGTTGGTGAATGGTGCGATGGATGTGTTAAGCAGATGGACACTTGCTCATGTATATCAGGCTGACCGTCAATCAGAAAGCGTCTGAGATTTCCGCATTGAAAAATCCCCAGTTTGTTTTGACACTTAACAAGAAGCGTTTAGAATACAGCGAAGGATTTGTGCGTCTCGCGTGCCTTTTAAAATGCAGTAAGCAGAAGAATTTGACAATTCAGGAAACAGTCCATATATTTCCTCCGTTAAACTAGGTCTACATATCGTTTTCTGAACTCGAAGTTCAGCCCAGTTGTTTTCAACGCACTATAGAATCAATCAGTTGTTGCTAATCGGTTTCACTTGTGACGGTACATTCGCAAAATGATTATCAAGGCCTACCCTGGGCAACCAAGCTTCGCAACCACATTCACGAGCAAACCAAACTAAGATGACCTAGGTAGATACATAAATAGACGAACACCGATTACAACACAAGTTCAGTAGCAGATTGACCACTCATTTTGTTTGTATACATTAAAAAATATTACTCACGGACAAATTCTTATACGATGGTGTATGGATGAAGTGAGCGTGACAAAGCGAAGCAAGCTGATTCCTCATAAAGTTTCATGGCAGTGAACACATCCATCATCGTGACCTTTACCCAACTTCGCTGCATCGCCCTCCTACAACCCTTGGTTTTCCCTCCTCATGGGGAAGATGTTCCTTTCTTAAAAAGCTGGTATAGGGCCCGTTTCCGGCAACAACCAATCGTTCTCTTTCAGTACTATTCGGTGTTGAAGTACCCTTGTTCCATGTTGAGTGGAAATTATGCACCAGCAGTGACCACCTTAGTGTTTCTCTTCCCCATGAGGATGTTGATGTTGTTCTCCGTCACACAGGCACTATCTAAGCTAGTTTACCGTGTGCGATTTTGCTGCTGGGACCACTGAGAAAGCGGCCGACGGAACTTAATGAGGAAACACTTTATTTGCAATGAAACGACCTGTAAGTTATGGCCAAATATATACACCTTCATTGCGGCCAACTACAAGCTGTTTACATGTCGTAGCAGCTTCAACTGCCACAGCCCATCTCTTACAGAAGAAAATTTTAAGAAGAGATCTCTTTAGACGACATAAATCACATTTCGAGAGATTCGGCATTTCTCATGAGGTTGCCAGCAAGATCCTCGGTAACTCCTTCTCAAGAAAAACAAGAGAAACCATCAACAGCCATCAACTGCCTTTGACATGACCGCTCTCACGGATGGCCACTCTATTTCCCTTGCATGCCAAGTCACCTCGGCATTGTTAAGTATTTATTTCGACGAAACATCCTAGGTTACATGACATATCCTAGCAGCCATTAAAGATGGATGTCAAATTATTGGTTATTATGTGCTGTGGGGTAAAATCTTTCCCAACCACAATTGTAACTCATTAATGCTTCAGTCCGTTCTACAGCATCCGGACTTCGTCTATAAGCGACATAGTTAATAGTTTTTAAAATCCTCATAGGAAAAATTTTATGACACATTATTAAAACGGTTATGTTGGGGGTAAAATCAACCCCGCCTGTTACCCATCGACTGTTCGAAAGCGAGTGTTCATCATCATCGGCAGCATATGAGTGATCAACACTGATCTTTTGCCGATTCTCCTAAATGACACATGATTCCCAGATACCAGTTGTCGAAGACCAGAAAGCATCTCATATCTGCTGCCAGAACTGGCCACATCTCACGGCCGTTCAACACATCCCGGACTATACTGCGTTCCATGAGATTCAGATATATGTCGCTCTGCTAAATGGGCAAACGCGACCCCAACCTTACAGACTCGTGCATTGATCTCATCTGTAACACTCCAATCGGAATTAATGAAATTTCCGATAAAGGTAAAACGTTCCTGGATTGTAAGTGGCGTGTTCAGTAACTGCATATTCAGAGACATGAACTTACACTTTGTGGGTGCAAAGCACATGACAAGAAAGGAGATAGCATTGGTCAGTACACTCAAAATTCCTGCGTCTTTTTATCCTCTTCGAAGAGCAGAAAAATGTCGTTTGAGTATTTCAGATCCACAGGGTTCTCGTCAGCATCTATTTGAAAACCAAGATTTTGAAGATCCTTCAGCGTTCATCTAATTATCTGGTCGATAAAAAAATGAATGAGAATAGTGAAAGTGGGCATCCTAGTCGTACATCACTTTGTACAAGGAAGCTTTTGGAGAGCTCAGCGTGTAACTTCATGCACAATTGTGTGGTATTAGGACGGATTGGGATGTGCAGCACGTAGTTAGTTAATTTCCTCGTTATCCTTAGTGGTGCTCATCACTGTTATTATCCCGGTCCTGCAAACTAAGACTCGTCAGCCGATGCGGTTTGTAACATGCTAAGTTAGCAACACCCAATCTAACTGACCCAGGCCTAGTTGCCACCCAAAAATGAAACCGTCTCGAAACAGTTCCGGGCGCACGACTGACACACACTTCTCCTCTGATAAACTTGTTGATGAAACCATGTGAGTTCAATAGGGAAAAACAACGGTAGATGAGCACCGGTTAACAGAAAGACGGTTGAGAGACAACATTTGTGCCGTTTCGTTATCAGTTTGATTGTACAGTGCTCCCTCGATCGAGAAGCGATCACCTTGACGGACAACCAAATCCGTTGTTCTGGGTAGAATGGTCCAATGAGGAGGAAATAATGAGTTTACTTACTGACTGGAAAATTTCACTGATCAACCCAGTAACTTCATCACCTGTTCTGACGAAGCTTTTGTGTCAAAAGCGAGAAACCAGCCAGTGAAAAATTCGATTGTTTAACAAACCTCTCTGAAAATAGTTCTATTGCAATTGGATATTAACAGTGTTTCGTCCCAGATATAAACCGCGTAGCGTTATTTATGGAATTAGACGTTGATTGCACTCAAAGTGTAATCAGAAAAGCTCCAGTTGCAGAACACTGGCAAACCGTACTTCAAAGATTTTGCTTTTGGGTGGATCGGAACTTCCCTGTTTGTTTTAAAAAATTCTGCGCCCACGTGGCGAACTACATTCATTTGCAAATTAGGTTAAAGCCAACAGGAGATTCAGCTAAATCCGTTATAATAAAACTAAAGACGATCCTCGAGAGATACACCCATTTGCAAATCAATTTGGTTTTCATGGGAAACTCAGTTCTCAGCAACCTTGTGAGTAGTTTCCTTTATGAAAATATACTGCGATATCTCGAATACCGTGCCGACTGAATCATGAGGCGGCATGTGTGCAGCACATTCAGTTGGAGGACATCATAAACGAGAGATTCAGTTGAGTCTCTCACGAAAACCAAATTGATTTGCAAATGAGTGTATTTCTCAGAAACAGTCCAATTCCGGTTCACGTAGATCATAAGGTTGAGGGAAACTCGGGGACTGCGCCTACCTGATGAGCCCCAAGAAGGGCGAAACCGGTCGTAGGCTGTCGAAGAGTTTTCAGCATCCTTGTGAGTAGTTTCCTTTATAAAGACTATCCTGTGCAGCACATTCAGTTAAGGAACATAAACGAAAGATTCAACCGGCATTCTGTTGAATCTCTCACCAACACCCACTTAGTTTACAGGTGAGTGCATTTCGTCATCTGTGAGCAATTTGGTGTTCGAGTAGAACATAACGTCGTTGGAAACTCCGGAACCACACTTTCATTGACGCACAAGGAAGAATCCGGTAGTAGACTGTCGATGAGTTTTAAGCAACCATATGAATAGTGTTAGGTTGAGAAAATATGCTCTGTAGCTTTGTTTTACCTGAAGTGGGACGATCAGCAATACGCCCGTTTGATACTCAACTGTCCAACCATATTCCTCCGCTTCGTCAAATCCTATTGGTTTCAGTTTACATCAAATAATGCTAAATAGACCGAAATTTTTATGGTCGAGTCGCAGCACATATTGAAACTCGACATCAGATTTACCAGAAATTCCCATATGACCTTGATACAACAATCGAAACCAGTAGACAACATAAAAGGTTATAAAAGGTAGTAAACTGTTTGTTGGTGGAATTAATGCCAGCTTGATGTTTTTATGCAGCTCAAAATCGAGTACCGTACCGAGCATGACCTTTCGAAGAACGGAGAGAGCAAATGAAAACTGATACGCGGCTCCGTAGAAAGTTTGCATATGCGAATGTTTAGGCCTGCCCGCACGCCCATAGGCGATCACGCTGACTGACGCATGTTCAGAAAACTTAACCAACGGCAGTCAAGTCAGTCAAGCGAACGAATTATGTTGACAGTCTTTCTGGGGATTTATGTATTCCGGAATCGACCTCAATGACTCCTTCACAGCATATGATTTTTATGGAATTTCTGATTTCGCAAAAATTTTTGATTTTATGAAATTTGACCCCCTGAGAATCGGATAGGCAGACTACGCGATGGTCACAAGCATTTTAGCATGCCACAAATGAATTTTCGATCCACAATCCTGGTATCGAGCAACTACAGGAATATGAACGCATACCTCGTCTCAACAGATCATGGTGATGGGTGTCTTATTTATGTTGACATCCTTTCAGATAGTGAAAAAGCTGGCTTTGGATGGTCTATTGATGCAGGTCACGGGTTGATCAACCAACCAGATCAACTTGTCAACTTGTGCGAAGAGCTATCAGGCGTCAAGTGAAAGTGAGCTTGCGATCCGACCATGAAGTATGGTGGACACAGAAATACAAAGAAATGGGAGAGACCCAGAAAGCAGGTAATGCCCGGAGAGTATTTCAGTTGATCCGTGCGACCGGTCCCCGGAAACCACCTGTGAGTGAAACCATCGAACATCAGAATGGAGCGACCGTCTCGAACAAAGAAGAACGCCTCCACCGGTGGGCCGAATACTTCGAACAACAACTGTCGTGGCCACCAGCCGACACTCATCTAGAGCCCACAGGTGAAGTAGAACCCTGGACAGTGAACGTGGAACCACCTACGGCCTCGGAGGTTTACGACTGCATATGTTCTCTCAAGCACCACCGAGCTCCCGGTCCGAATGACCTCCCGCCTGCACTGTTCAAAGACGGGGGTGAAGTCCTAAGTCAGCGCTTGTCCGATCTGTTTGCTTGCATTTGGGAAAAGGAGTCTGTCCCAGACAACTGGGGAG
>NW_008751985.1:443482-545844 GCF_000715545.1 Opisthorchis viverrini | reverse complement strand
ATCTTGGAAGTTGTATTAGTTCTGACTGTAGTGTGACAGGTGAGGTGAATGCACGAATCTGCAAGGCTCGGGCCGCGTTTTCTAACTTGAGACACCTATGTCGTCAGAATGGTTTATCCCTGAATCTGAAGGGACGTGTGTATCAAGCTACAGTACGGGCTGTTTTGTTGTATGGCTGTGAGACTTGGCCTATTCGAGCAGCGGAACTGAGACGTCTTCAGGTGTTCGACAATCGTTGTCTCAGAACCATAGCTCGTCTGAGTTGTTGTCGGCGAATCCGTAACGAGGCAGTTAGAAAGCGTGTTTTCGGTTGTGTAACGGGTACTTCCATTGAAGAATGTGTCCAGCACCAGAAGCTGCGTTGGTTGGGACATGTGTTACGTATGCCGAATCATCGTTTGCCGAAGAGAGTGCTGTTTTTCATGCCCAACTCAGAGTGGCGTAAACAGAGAGGTGGCCAACCCTTGACTTGGCGGAGGAGGATGAAGGAGATCACGAAACGCTTGGGTGCTGTCGGTGCTACCCGCCTTCCAGGAGGGGGACCGCGTGATCCTCACTGTGCCTGGTTGAAGACGCTACAAGATATGGCTGCCAACCGATGTCAGTGGCGTTCTTGTTGCCAGTTTTTATCCAGATTGCCTGAGTGAATGTCTGGAAGTGTAGGCACCTCGGAATGATTGTGTTAAGCTAGCACTAAGTCCCTCCCCCGTCCACCTTTATTCTTTTCTTTGCTATAAGGCTTTCAAATAAGTCATGGTTGTACGGCAGTGAAGCATCGGTGTTCGACACTGATGTCATGCTGTCGATGATGACTTGTCAGCCATAAACCGTGAACCATAGGGGCATTGGTTCCAGCTGCTAGTTTCGACCACTTGAAGATGAGAGAGTGCGGGAGATACGGCCAAGGCTTGGGGGTGATAGCATGTTCAGTTAGTTCGAGAACTTCGTAGCATTGTGGACGATACCTTTTATGCAGCCGCGTCATTGACTGCGTCTGGGCCATTTCTGTTAGTGCTATTGACCATTGGTGAGTTGAGTTACGGGGAGCCGGCAATCATCGATCCGACTAAGTTTACCGGTTAGTGCTTTCGCACTTCGTTACCAGTTTATACACTGTCCACCTCTCGGTGGCTTCCACTCAGCACAGAGATGGGCGAAAAGAGCGTTGCGAAGCAGACGGTCTTCTGTCCTGCGGAGTGTATGTTCTAACCAGCGTAACCCATGAAATGTGAGTAATTCAATCATCGCGGTGGAGTTATTTCTTCTTATGACTATCCGGCGCATTTTAGACCAATGCTTCGGAGACACCAGTGGTCAAACAATGACGTCTTCCGTATGATCTCTGCTCGTATAGGACACGTTGTTGATCCATAACCCAGTACGGATCGCACTGCCGCAGTGTAAACTCTGACCTTGACAGACAAAGTCACGTCACATCGACGCAATAGGTGTCGGAGGTTGGCTAGGGACCTGAATTCACAATTTACCACCCGAATCTCACTATCGGGAACAGGCACTATGCGCTTCTTCTTAAGGATTTTAAATGAGACCACCATTATCAGTTTTCACTAACTTCCTTTGAGCTGCTTAATTTGTCATCCTCAGATTAAGTGTCTTTTACAAAACTGAATTGCATATTTCAAGTTTGGCAAATTAGGTAATTACCACATTTCTAGTCACACGTAACCAAAAAAAGAGGGTGCGTTTTCAGTCCCTAATCATGTGTGCCAGCGAAATATAGTCGGTTTCACATTTGGATTATCGGAATAATCCATGTGTAATTTGTCTTGAAGACCGACTCCACTCAGCAACCGGTCTGAAAGTGGAGTTCTTAGTCAAGGCCGGAAATGATCGAATATGGCATGCTTCCACAGAGCAGATTCAACTCACGGGCCGTCACGAGGCTTGCACGCGACAGAGTAATCCATTCTGAACGCGATCTCATGGAGCGCGAACTAAGGCGCGCACGATCTAGGCAGGTGTTTCCAAGAGACATGGGAAAAGTCTCGCAGCTTCGTTACATTTTGACGTTCATTTGACCCCTTAACAGCTTTACATATGTTGGACAGTTTTTCGTGACGTTTCTTCAACTAAAGAAAATGTTTTTTCCCACACCTTCAAGGATCAGAGACATCCGATCCCTTTTGAACAGCGGACGTTTGGCTGGATTTCGGCTTCACAATTGAGATTTCATCGAGCGATCGAAGTCACAATACTCTGAATCGTTCAGTCCAAGGCGCATCTCATGACCTTCCGTATTACACACTAGCTATGAGAACATCCATTTTTAAGGAAAGTTCCAATATGAGGCCGACGAGGTAGTGTCATAAAGTGCACTGATCAAGCTAAACTCAGCTTCTGATAATATTGGTTTACCATTACCAGTCACGTAACTTTTCATGCCAACGATCGCCTTTCCGATTTCTTATGGGTAGAAGTAGGCTGGAAGTGATAAAAAAACATTTTTTAACGGATGACGAGCACTTGGCCTATCAATCCAATGGAACATTTCGCAAGGCCGAGACAAACTTGACCTTTTGGGAGAGGAGCAACCATAGTACGAACTAAACAGGAACTGACACAAATGAAATTGTTTCACATTATTGTTGTTAGTCCCGCGACCTTCCACATCTTTTGTGAATCTGTCTTTCGTACCAGATATTGGTGAACGTATTTGATACGAACAGTACCTAAGCAGCGATCCCTATGGAGGAAAAATGAGTCCAAGGGTATTAAACTTTTTATCATTGTGGAAACTACAGGAGTGCTCTTCAAACACTGTTTCTTCCACAGAATTCGCAAAGTCCCTTGGAGTGTCTTCATTAGGAGGTGGGTCCCAAGAGAGCAGCACCACTATCAGAACACTGTGCAACAATAAAATTGATTCCAAATGCGGACTAGTCGTGAGTAGGCGGAATTGGATAAATAATTTACACCAGTGGTGTCATTGGTGTAGCAAAGACCGCCATCCGGACACTAAAGCATCAAAACGAAGATACTGAATCTTGCCTTATCAAGACAAAATAGCCTCTACCAGACAAAAACACAGTACTGCTGAAGTTGATATCACTGAACTTCCGTAAGGATGGACTGATTGGCAGCCAAATCCTTTTAGGCACGTCAGTGATAAAAGTATGAGGAACAGAAAATCAAATTGCAGGCAAGAAACCAAACACTGTCTACCATAGCCAAAATAGGCAGTACCACAGAGGATTCCAACGATTCCAGAATCTGCCCAACAGAAGGAAGTACTGGTGCTTTTTCACTGTTGCTGCATTCATGTGCCGGGATAATTGCATACCCAGCGAGAATGAAGTTAAAAGTTACCTTCTATGGCGTCTAACGCATCTGTTTTTCGGTTAATAACAAATGTCAGTGGAGATTTCGTCCTGCGAATGAATCTGAGAAGCAGCGTGAAGCTGTTTCATTCTTACTGAGAACCATCAGCAGTACGCATCTCATGAATCACCAGGGCGATTCGAAATCGCTGAAGACTAAATTATTGAGCCACGAGCGGCGGGATTAACTCGCACTTAGTGTCAATTACGTGACTCAAATATTTGTTTCCGTATTCCTCAGACTAATTCATCACCCTTCCGATGACTGCCCAAATTTGAAGACTGAACTATTCCATTTTATTCAAAGTCGACTCTACATTAACTGTTTTCATGCCTCGGTTTATTTACATTCATTTCTGGGTTTGTTGCTGAACATTTGGTCACAACATTTACCCTGTTTAATTTATTTGATAACACATTGCCCTTTCTGTGCTATCCTGTATTGCTAACTAGCCAAGGTTCAGTCTAGACGTAAGCTTTCCCTTAATTCTGCTCAACACTCGCCGTTAATTTCTTATAGAACCACGATCTACCTATCCATACTGTCTACCGACGTCTAATCCAATATATTGTTTGCTGCCCACTTGCGACTACTGAACAAACGCAGGCGAAGTTCGTAGAATTCGGTTTCGCCATAATTATTACTGACCGTCCGTCGTTGAACTGGACTACACGTTACCTGTCAGATAGGACACATAAATCGTGCGTTTAGACTTATTAACCAATTCCTTGCCCTGAGATTACGGCCTTAGCACAGGATCGTACAAATGGAATATAGCGTCACTCATCCTTCAGCCACGGAATCCACATTGTGTGTGACTGGCTCCTCGAGTGACGACATCCTGGATGGAAGATTCACTTGTATTAATTATTATCCTTTCTGAGCTACTCACCGTTTGTTGATGGTATGGGATCGGGTGGGCTGAAAATAGTCAACGAATGTTTTGTGCATCCATTAATCCGGAGCACGACAAAGCAGTTGATAGACGTCAATCTCTTGAAAATAAGGAAATTCACAGGCATAAATTAGAAAACTAGTGAAAACAGGCCTAAACTTCAAAAAGTAATGTAACAGAGTAACAGAATGATTGCAATATTGCTTTGGAGTGACGCATTCGCCACAAATACTCGTCCAACCGAGTCTCGAACTCTTCCACTTTCGTGCCATTCAAGCTTTCAAAGTGTCTCTTCCAATGAGACCAGTGGCCAATAACCGTTTGAATATGAACAGCACCTTGCTCGGATTCACGCGCCCCTCTAGTTCGATCAGTTACATAGTGTAAATAGCCCTCGGGAAGTTGGCTGAGTGGACTATATCCTTCCCAATCATCTGTAATAACAGCTGTACCAGGCTAGATGGGCAGAATATTGATCAGTTTGAAGGGACTGCTTACCTTAACGTATTCTCTTATGACTGGGACCAAACTGAAAGCATCACGGTTATTATGCGGACAACGGGCAAGGAAGGTGCGTTCCGTGCCACGCTCCACACCACCAATAAGCCAAATTTCCTTCACCGTCGGTCCGACTAGTGGATCTTCCAGCCAACAAGTAAACATGCATTCGTCAACTTCAACCACTCGATAGTAGTTGGAAGCATCACCGTCCTGCTGTACTCCTCCAATACGCTCCTTCAATTCGGAATTGGTCTGAAAAAGGAACGATCCAATCAAACTAATGAGGTAACGCGAGGGCTTACCTCACGGCAAACTTCACGAATGCAGTAAAGCCAATCATTGGTATCCTGTATCGAGGTGTCCGTATCGCAGGGTATGAGATTGGACGGATGTCCTACACTCCAGAGATATAAAATTTGTGTAGCAGTTCGAATACTCATATCACAATGGGTGAAAATGCTACGATGGCGAATGGACCGTTTGTTCTGACAACTATCACATCGCCATGTCCATCCATCCGGTGAACCCGTATCCCGGACAAGGTAGAGTTGGTCGACACAACCACCCTTATTACACTGCAGCCGATTAGCGATAAGCCGACGTCGAGCCAACCAACACAACAGTCGAACATCATCCTTCATCAAATGGAAGAAATCCATCAGACGCAGACCTGGTTCGTTGAGCCAGTCATCTCTACGGGAGAAGACTTGGGTGCAGATTGCATGAGCTCTAGTTCGATTACCGGTTTCTAGAGTAGATGATCTATTCGGAAGAAAAGTAGCAATCGGACAAAAACGCAAGGACCTACCCTCTTATAGCTTCCGGGGGGATTTCAACCAACCCATGTATGAGTCGGTCATACATTCGAGCACATGCTTCACGATGGCGGAGCGTTCTAAATAAAGAACGTTAATGCAATGTTCTGGAAATTAATCGAAACGCACTTCTCGGACACCTTGCGTCTCGTTTTGCCAGTGAGTGATTGCATGTTAACAATGCTATGGTTCACAATTATTAAGTTGCTTATTGCAAGAAAATAGAGATCTACTTAAAATCCTCGTCAACCATGACAATCACCTGGTTCTCTGCAGCTGAATGCTGTAAGCGTTCTTCTTTTGTATTGTCTGAACTTGGCTCTTGACCAGGTTCACTAGAGCAATATAAGGATAGAAGAATGGTACTTAGTCGTACATCCATGGTGAGATACGAGCCTGGAAGAGACAGCACTACTGAAGGAAGTTACTGACCGATACAGAACAAAACATTTCACTGTAAAACCGAGTCCAAAGCAGCCTAAATATGATGTTTTATTGATTAACTAATTGACAGTTGATGATGTATCATCGAAGTCCAAATCCACCAGTAATAATGAGATAATCGGTAGAAGACATGACAAACATTGTGGCAGTCCGACAGCTTGTTGTTGAGTAAGTTTTCAGTTTCTAAACTACCTTGCTAAATTTCGGTTGATGACCGGGTGAGTATACGAACAAATACAATATAGAATCTGATGGACAGAATTGGACCACTGCGAGCCTACGATCGCTGCGCTAAAATGCCATCGCTCGAACAAAAGGATCACGTTCATTTTTGTTCCTTGACTAGATCTAACAATCTATGAGATGGGAATGCGAAAAATTGAACGTGCTGTGTGAAACCGTTGAGAAAATCAAGGATCTGCGTGCAGACGCATTGCTGTATGCTGCTTATAAATTTTTGAAGTGGGACTTGACCATGCGGACCAACATCCAACTGAAATCGACTGGGTGCACAAATCTGACGTCAGAATGCTGTATGAAAGTAATTAGATCCTACCAATGACAGCGAACCTATAAGGCCAAGGCCAGTGTAGAAATTTTTTACTGTTAGCATAGCACTAATTGAATTTGTTAAATATATTGTGCAGAGCCTACCAATGGTTGTGCACCGGTAGCTATGCTCTGGAAAACCTTAATCGCTTTATCTCTACTGGTCAAGTTTCCCGGTCGTGCATTCAAAAGCAAGCACTCGGTTTCAAGTGGTCTGTATGTCGTGTAAGTGGCACTGATGGGCCGATGCGTACAGAGTAGTCACAAGCATCCAAATAGTGCAAGCAACTGTTGTGACAAATCGCGGAATCGAGTGATGTTTTCATATTAAAATACCAGTTACCGAACTGAGGAAGCGGGAATTAGGGATAAGAGAAACGCTTTGAATCAACGCAGAATGATATAACGATATGATCATACGATAAATATGCCCATCACGCATGGGATCTTAAGTAGACAGCAGTTCTCTGCGAGGATCGGTGACTACACGGATGAAACAGTCCGCCGGGATGCCAGCAAGCAAGTTGCCCGGATAAGTCAACGTCCAGTTAGACCTGCAATAAAATTTCATCGTCTGTGCGAACTGGTAAGTGAGCGCGCGGTCTTGGGAGTAGGCGCCGCTGATGCAACAGATCTCTCTGGTCTCAAAGTCTAATGAGCCTTCACGAGCGTGTAAGGCCTCGTGTGGGTGGGCTTTCCGACCATAACTTTAACTTAATCAGGCACACATATTTGTTCGTAAGTAAACAAAGAGGGGATGTAGTTTTTGACGAGCCATTTGCTGAGATAAAGGGAGGATCATGCAGGTTTTACGTGGGCGGGGAACAACATACAAGAACCAGCCAAACTGAAGACAAAATTTGACAATTTAAAGAGAATGATCTCACAAAACTGAGAAGGGGGAGAAGATGAAATAACTTACCGGACCGTAATGCCAACTTGTGTCGCTCGTTTCCTGCGCTGTACCCTGAAGGACTGTTATGAAGCCTCTGTCTCAGTACTTACTTTCGCGGGACCCGATTTCGAACTACGGAACATGGAAGTGTTGCTCCGGGCTCCTCGGGCCTAAAAAGCAGAGGCCGAAAGCAATCAAGTCACATGGATCATGCTCAACAATAGATGGCCAAACTCGAGAACGGGGACGCGATATTGCGCTCAACAACCTCGGTTCCAGTCATTGTTAGAAAGATTTAAAACAAAGGACGATCACAGGAAGTTCCCTTAGAGAAACTCAGGAGTTTTTCAATGCAAGAGATCATGTGGTAGACGAGAAAGTGAATGGGGAAGTTAACTACAGTGTTAGAGAAATGTGCCTGCTTTGCAAGCCTGTCTATCTGGTTTAATCGACAATACTGACTAGCACATCGAACATTCTCTCCATTACGGTCGAATGATAATGCCAGAAGGGAAACTAGTCCACAATGGACGCCAGCCAATTAGTATTCAAGCAATATTTGGATCCCACGAAAGATGTTCACCGGGACATCAGGTATGTTGATCCTGCGGCGCAGAAGTCCTCATGCAAACCAATAAACAATTTGTGAGATTTATGTACCGCATGCTGGTGTTGGTCGACCGGTCAACTTCTTCGTTATATCGTGTGTTACTGACTAATGCCACAGCGTTTTTCGCTGGTGCAGATAAGTTTGGGTCTCCTTGTTCAACCAGTGTACGCCACCCACCCAAGTGACAGAACGATGGTGCACGTGGATTCGCAACCTCACAAACAACGGTTTCCAATAATCGGAATCAGAGGATGGCGTAGGCACGTATGAGCACGCAGAAAAAATTTGCCACCCCCAACTAGATACTAATCGTCCCACGCATCTGAGATATGCGAATGCGCACTGCGTTTAGCAAAGTGGTGTTAGTGATGGACAGAACCAAACCAGATTTTACGGTGTGCGACTACCGTCGGCTAACTTGGCACGACCATCGAACATTACATGCAGCTTTCGGACATAAAACCCACAGGTATTGCCAAAAACGCCTGCCTCATTCAAGTCGGGAAGAACTCATACGATCCGATATCCTTAGTCAGCGTTCCTGTAGGTTTAGCACCTCCCACACTCATCGTTCCTAGGGATTTACGAATCAGCCTAACAAGCGATTCGTGTTGGCTGCATCCATGGTTGAAACAGTGAATAGCTAGCTTCACGGACGTCTTCGCAAGACGGTTAGTACACGGTTGAGGGTGCCCGATATTTTCGCATGTTCACATGTGCCCACATCGTCCCCTGATTCTGATCACTGACAACTATCGTTTATGAGGTTGAAAACCCATGTGCACCATGTATCATTCAGGAAGGTCGAGTATATTGGTTGGACAACAAAACACACACGAGAAAACAGCATCGGATCAGTCGGTTAGGAACACAACATAGAGGAGATGACAACTGGATAGGGACCAACCCATCCTGTCAGCTAAGAGGGGCGTAGTGGAAAGGTAGCAGTGTAACGAAACGAGACCAGAATGGTACAGAATTACCCAGTAGTTTTTAGATGAAGGTATAAAAGGGTGCCGTCGAAAGAGTCAACACATGTAATCTGAGGACAAGAAGTGCACAGCATTTCTTAGAGCGCACTATGAAGGTAAGGAGGAAGACGATAAACTTCTTTTGTGCTGATTTGACTACGGAGCAGTTCGCGGATTCTAAAAAGATCCTGTAGAACAGACCTACGCTGGAAACTGCGCCGTTGCTCCATAGTTATTAGGAATAATTGAGAAGGTTAAAAGTTATGGGCTCCTCGACAAGAGTTGACGGCTATGGGCTGTGGATGACGAGTGTTCGAATTGAACCTATACAGGACATAGTGCCACTAAGTCCAAACAGTGTCGACTGGCACTTCCAGTGACGACTTATCAGTGAAGAGAGTTGGTTGGATGACTTCCGTTCCGAGGTAGTTATTGAGATTTTGAAGTTGCGATCCGGAATCGGAGCGGGTCCACGCTGAAAAGGCCAGAAGCACTGAACAAGTGTCTCACGCTGGGAAACATCCACAGTGTGGATGAGCCGTAGGTGAGATGAAGAGGTTAGCACGTCCACCAGACGACAGCTATTAGAATCCAGAATTTGTCTTCTGCCAGTCCTAATAAATTTATAGATACTGAGCTCGAGATAGCTCGGTGGTTAAGGTTCGAAGTTACTGACCGGAAGATTCAAGGTCCGAATGCGAGATCAGCATTTCGGCTGCACTTGTCAAGGCTTGGGTAACCTAACAGTATCTCAGCCCTCGTGCATGCTCCAGGTAAAATGGCAGCTAGGCGCTGAAAGGGTAATAAAGCTGGACGAACGATAAATGCCTGTTAATATTGGAACATGTGGCTATATTATGTGAGTTCCCGCACATAAGCGGCGTCACGTTTCGGAGGGCGGTATCAGATGAATGAACATACCAAACAAACGAATACAATGGGGTATGTATTCACGCAGTATTCATGCAGTGTAACAAGATGTCCGAACTGCTCTAGGAGCGCGACTGTTAGTTACAACGCCACAGAAGGGAATGAATACCGACCTGAGAGAAACCGCCTGAAATAGCTCGCCGACCGTTTGCAGTCGTTTTCAGTTCGACTAAGTTGTTATTCTAGGAATCTCTCAGTTTCCATTTATTTTCACCTATTTGCAAGTCACTTAACGAGCTGCATAACGGTCTTCTATTTTTTTTACTGTCGTGATTTCATATTGAACACTGAGGGATGTTTGGCCAATCCATAGCCTTTTCAGCAAATTTGTGTTTTTCCCACCCTTTGAGTTTCAGACGCCGTAACAAAGTCTTCTAAACTGGATGCCAAAAAGATGCCCCTTTTCCTACTCACTCAATGGATTGAAATTGGTTCTCAGGCAGTGAAATCGGTCAGTGATGAGGAGAACTAAACGAAAACTAGTTTTAATGGGAGTCAGAGGGAACGGTATATTCAGGCGCCTTTGGTGTGTGGACAATGACAACCAACATGTTCCATTGTTGACATCACACAAGTGACTCATACATGGTACTAACGGTCTTCAAAATGTTAATCCATTTGGTAGGCTCGTTGTCCAGCACACATCAAGTTCACTGCTTCAATGTGAACTGAGGTAATTATGACCATGGTATTCATCGGTCAGTCGCACTGAGTTGCATTCACATTTTTCAAGTTAATGAGATCTCTTCTAAACGATATCGGGTGACCGGTGAATGAGACAATCTTGAACAAGAACTCAGGTGTACAGTCTCCTCCCGAGTACTTCTTCGTATTCATGATATGTTTATACTTGTACTCTTACGTTACCCCATACCAATCGATTTGGTTGAACCAGTCCTAAACGATGATTTCGCGACGGGTTCGAAGCACTTTTCAAATGATCGAGCGATTAATAGTATCGGACGGTATTCAGCAATCATCCGTTCGGACGCCGCTACTTGAGATGAATTTATTCCTGGATTTTTGCAGATTCGTATCAAGTCGTCTTCATAATTTCATCCAGAAATCGTGAAAAGTTATCTTAATATGAAAATATCAATGTGGTGCGACATGAATGGTCACATGGCGTTGGAGTGCTCGACTGTTCGACAATCGAGAAGTAAAATCACTTCCACACAACCGATTTAATTTGGCAGTTTATCGGGTTCACCAAAAACCTCGTCCTCTATGTACAACGTACCTCTCAGTCGGAAAGACTGTAAGATCCCCGACGCTCGTCCGTCCATCATTGAGCAACGAAGTTTCTGAATTGCACGGCACCGGGATTTGTCTACAAAACACAGGAAGATACGAAGCTGGACGGAGCAGATAAGAAGAAAATGAGGAAGAGCGATTGGTGGTTGTGGCAGCTACAACAGCCTTTGGAGTGAAAGGCTAGCTGATTAGACGTAATCCAGCTTTGTCATGGACCGGTATTGTAAAGCTTAAAACCGTCAGTGGAAGAATAAATAGCCATTAAGCACGAATTGGTTCATCCCTAAAAATAGAGTCGGTGAGACGTCAGTAACTGAAGCTACCAAAGGGGTTGTTACGTCCATGTACAGAAAAGACTACCCATTCGATCGTTGGTTTGTCCTCTGGCTTGGACAACTGGATGGCAAACGTTTCATCACCAATCGAGGTGAAAACGTCAACGCGTTAGTGTGCTACGAATAGTAGCGTGGGGTCAGTGGAAATACACTGAGTATTTGCGTGCATATGTTTATAAACGTACTGGTAGCCGGCTCTGATCTTTGATTATGGTTGACTTTCTGCGCGTGCAGTGACATTGGGTGACGCGTTGGTGATGAAACGTTTGCAACTTGATTGCCTAACCAGCCATGCAAAATCCTTTCTAGCAGTGGATCCCCTAGATTCCCAGACTCGAAAAACAGTAAATTCATTTGGAATGGTTCTTTGGATAGTGTCTCAAAAATGCAGTTCATATTCTCCTGGAAACCGGGGTATGATTAAAGAACAAACAAACTCATCGCACTTGGAGAAAATGCACGAGCCACTTTTCACGCCTTGATCGAAACTCCTTCCAAACCCTCCTTTAACGTTTCTCACAGCTCCACGTATCTGTTTCACGTACTATCTTTGGTGTTTTTTTAGGAAATTAGTTTAGGAAAGGTCGACGGCCTTAATTAGAAGTAAACCGAGGCAGTGTGAACACCGAATGTGACTGTCACCTGAAGGCGACGTCAAGCCATTCATTTTACACTGAATCAGTACAAGTCTAAGGGTAAATTAATACAGTTAACGGGTACCGGCTAACGTAACAGCTTAGGTTTTGCAAAGAAAAATGGATAATCGGAAGGACGGAGTACCTGTGACAGGATGTGATACAGCTACCGGGTACAAGATAAAATAATGATTCTGTCTGAGTAGCCGTATCATGTTACCCAAGACCGTCGTAAGAAAACTTGTGTTGAACAGTCTGTCTTTCACAAAAAAGTGTTCATGCCGTGAACGTCAATCTATAGCCAAAAAGCTTAAAATCTCACCCTGAGGTTGCAGTCTTCACCCACTCCGTTAACCGGAGATGTGATGAAGATGCTAATGAAATGCATGGTAGTTATGTTTGATGGCCAAGTGGAGTTGGTCAGGTCCCCATGAGGGCCAACGAAAACTGGTGCATGGTGATGAAAGCACGTGACCCAACGGTAATTCGCACAAAGTTTGCGATATCATGATGCGTTAAACTAACATGGATAAGAGGTTATTGGTTGCTATAAGCATCCATTTGCACAGAATTAGGTGACTTTGTACCTTGCTGATCGAGGAGTAACCAGAGGACAACAGAAAACTGAGAACTAGACTAGACTAGACTCACTTTTCCCTGAGAACCAGAGGTGGAATTTTCCGCTTACGGAGAGGTAACTTGTCCGTATATGAAGCGCCTGCGCCGGAGCTTTCGGAAACACCAGGAGGACTAGAACTGAGTAATCGAGGTACAAATGAGTGAGCCTAAATCAACACAGATAAAAAGTGCCCGCGTTCATGATATTGTTTCGCTCACTAGAACATCACGAGACTGTCGTCGGAAGGGACGACCACAATTCGCACTACTGAGCCAACATTCTGCTCGCCGCTGTTTAGTGTGCGGACATTGACACTGTATTGTGGCGGTCAGTGACAGACTTGTGCACTTGTTGACGTGGACAATTGAGGTTTTCTGTATAAATTTGCTTACCCTTGTGAAAATAGTGCCGTGGAATTTTGAACCGTATTTTTCCTTTTGATATTCGGGATTGTCGAACCTATGCGTCACTCAAAGTTCTGTATGGGGAACCTCATCACAGCAATTGTTAGCCACTGCATCGATGACGCATAAGCACGACATGTATCAAAAATTACGGAGTTCGAGATAGCTCGGTGATTAAGGCGTGAACTTACTGACCGGAAGATCCGTAGTTCGAACCTAACCCTGACATCTCAACTTCTCCTGCCTAGACTTGGGTATTTCTATTGCTTTCTTCGGGTGGTATAGAAACTAGACACCAGAAGGGTGTTCCAGTTGAAAGATTACTATCACTATTTTACCACACATTGCGAACCGCGAAAGCATAATTAGCAAAGGTTGTGGGACACTCCCTTTAAGTATCGCCATCTGTGGAAGACGAGCCCCCCCCCCCCCGTAGAAAAAACGCACTCTGTGACTAGCAATCGATAGGTAACAATTAGGAAAAGAAAGGTCGAGCACTAGGAGGCTTTAACTAATAAGATACCCCACTCGAGGGTCGGAATGACAAATGATTGATTGGATGTATTTCGTAAAAATATGTAGAAGATCTAAATGGTCAAACGGATAGAATACAAACACATGGAGATGAGAGTTATACAACTGTATAAAAATGTTGTACTGGTATGAGTGTAGAACCGAAATTACAGGTCAACGGTTGAACGGAGAGTGAAGCAAGCTAGCGATGGAGTTGTGGTAAAACCTATCGAAACATGCAGTACAAGAGTGAGCTTTTCACTTTTGGTGATCCGAAGCATTGTCCGCCTCTTATTAGTGTAGATTCATCCATCCATCCGATCACAATTCCCGCCTCCCGTTGGTTCCATTCGCAGAGTTCAGAAACATAAAAGCGATTCGTTTCACCTGATTTAGGTTCACTCATCTCAAATGTAGCTCGATTCGTTCCAGAATGAACCACGGTGCAGAGAACCTCAGTGATCTTCATTTCACAAGACCCACGCTTAATTTTGGAGAGATATTTGGAGCGTATGTAAGCTTCAGTAGGATCAAGTTGTCGTGAGGGCAAAGCACTAACACGCACGTGGTATGTCCCTCCTTCTCGTTGGTCCAAACATCTATAAGCCACGCAGTGAACATTGTGCCAATGTATTTTGTCGGTCCGAATATTGTTCCAAGCGGTTTCAAAACATTCGAAAAATTAACTAGCAGTTCTTTCTGGTTAACGAACGAATCGGTAGCTCACTCAAAAATTCCGTCAAGAGTGTTGCTGCTCCCGTTTTTCGAGCTCTCCGAATGGTGGCTAGCCTGTAATGGGTTACTTGTTTTAAAAAAACAACAGGGGACGACGCCTGACATAGATAACGCGTGAATTCCCGAGCTCTCTTCGTTTGGCTTTAATGCCGGAACGTGACACGAACTTTTTTCCTACCCAACGGCAGCACGAGTGACTTTGCTTGCACGCCTGGTCCGAAACTGGAGCTAAGATACAAGCACCACAGCCAACAGAGAAAAAAATCAGCACTTATTCTGAATTAGGCACCACAGCGAAAGACTGGGTTCCCAAGACTGTGCAGTGAAGTGCTGACAGCTCGAAGTTACGTCATGCAGTCTGAGCAGAACTGTAAAAGACAGGAAGTTTGTTTATGACTGTTTGGAAATAAAGGTAATGCGCAACGAATATCAAACAAGTATTTTTGTCAGCTTGCTCTTTAGTGGGAACCAACTGATTCAGTTTCAGTGCCCGATGACTTGGTGTTGTAGTTGTGTTCGCGTGAGTTTGGTTAGAGTTAATTCTATAGCCAATAAACACCAACTCCAGCGTTGTGGACAAATGGAATATGTAACTCTTTGTCAGTAATCAGCAACCGCTTAGTTCCGCAGACCAGTGGCATCTGACCGTAAAAGCATTTAATTTGAATTGGATGGATTTTCGTCTCTTACCGAGTAATCCCAAAAATAGCCGAGTGTGATAAATAGCAATTCTACAAACTCACGCAGAGATGCTAACTACCCCACCATTAGACTACCGGTCCGTTTGATGACTCCATGAGGACTTTCCCGATGATTGCAGTATGGTGGTGTCCCCAGGACGCAGCGAGGAACCAGGTCTGAATATAAAAATGCGTGTGTGGGGCAATAGTATTGGCGACGTGCATGAAGAATGCTCAACCACGTTACCAAGCCGAATTAGGAATTCCAGGAAATGAGTTAAAGATGCAGCAACCCTTTAGTGAGCTCGTCCAAAAAAGACCATCAGTGTGGCACCCTGAGACGTATCTTTCTGAGAGACGACGCTTTAATTCCCGACAAATCCCGAAAGGTACCACGCAAACAAGAACCACCTAAAATACCCCTAGAATACTTATGCCCCCAAATAGGTGCGAACCGGACTTAGTGATCAAATTAAGAAGCGGTCTTGAGAGAAACACAAAACAAACATATATATGAACCGTACATAGACCGGAGATACTGTAGCAAATGCCCGAAATACCTACAATTAGGGAAGCTGTGATCTGTCGAATATCTAGATAAAGAGGATATGTGGAGCGAGGTGTGGAATGTGGAGTAAAAAAACCTCGAAAGATATGAGGGTTTCAGTGGCCTTAAAGCCCCGATGGGCTATTATTTCTTCCCAATCTCTGATTCAGCACGAGCACGGTGAAAAGGAACCACGGATAGGAGTATCTGAAAGTTCGAGCAGAATTCATCTGCAAAACAGTCCAAGTCCTCGACTCGTACACCCTAATCTCCTCAGTCAAGCGCAGTGTTGTTAAAGTTTATATTGATCCCAAGATTCGACGACTAACTCAATGGCCTAAAGAACACTATCGGGATTCTTTTCGACCAGACAGTAAAATACTGATAATGTGATCGTCTTCCACGAATTAAGAACTGGTTACACAATTCAGACACGAAGCCTGAGGCTGTTTACTGTGTTCCAAGGTCACAAGTTTACTTGCCAAGGTTGGGGTTGTGGCCATCAAACTCCGTCAGCCTACACTTTGTTTACAAAGGAACCATGTTTATGCAGTTACACTCCTCTCGCCTAGACCACTGTTCCCTTCTAACAGGTTAACAAAGACTAGCCTCAGAACCCTTCCATGCTTCCATTCATCCATTCAACAGGGACCCAAGACAGACGAACGTACAGTGCCACATGGGTTTTTGACATCACAGTAGTCATACTCAGAGGATGGTGTGAGTACACGCTGGGCATGTTTCAGCAGGTAGAAGCCTGTCAACGCTAACCAGGTGCCACTCGCCTCACGTATCTCACGCATGTAAACGTATACTGCGTCGGGAGAAGAAGGATTCGCGTAGTGTGTGGGTTCAATGGTTTCGGTTGGACGAAGGTTGCCCAGATTGTGGTGCAAGTGGCCGATTCGACAAGCAAGTCAAACGACAGTTCTTCATACTTCACCTGTGAAATCAGCAGGCGTAATTTAAGACCGCATTCATTTGCGGCAAACCTACCGCTCTGGAATGTACGGTAAGCTTTTTAAACCGCACACATGGCTGTCGCGACTGACTGACTGACTAAACCGTCAGCTATTCCACTGTCTTGTTTGCTACCGACTGACACTACACTGTGTTCAAGCGCCTGTGGGTCAGTGTTTCCTAGTTCAACTGGTATATACAACCCATGTAAACGATATGCGAAAAAAATCTGCTAATCCTAACCAGGTGTCAATCGTCTCACGTGTCCAGTGAATACATCTATGCATTACGCCTAACAAGGCCGGATGTGTGTTGGTGGTGTACGGAACTTGATCAGATTTTATGGTGCATGGCTACTGTCGATTGACCTGGCACGACCAGCAAAAGATAATTTCCCATCGGCAAGTTCTCTACGAACACCTCGGACTCACGTAAGCTAGGAAGGACGTGTCAATGTCATGTCTGCGTGTACGGGCGATATCCGGTGTCATGATGCCTTGTGTTGCAACGTGTTACAACGTGAAAGTGCCTTCGCAAAATTCAAAACGACGATTGGGATCATTAACCCCAAGTTCCTTCAGGCGCCCGAGCTTCAACTGCTGAGGAATCTGGCGCGCTGTGAAATAAGAGATTCAATAATCTTGCGCCAACCATCTTACATTTTTACTTCAGACTTTCCTAACAAACTCTTATTTTCGGATACTTCGAGAGTTCCTCGTACTTATTACTGTTCAAATGCTATGTAAACGCATTAGAGCAGGAAGTACCCACCCAATTGTGCACTGATGTTTTCTCGTTTGGTGACGGAAAGTTTTCAAACTAATTGCCAGATCAACGGCCACTTGATCAACAACCAACAAACGCACCCAAGCTAACGATAATTCTGTACACTGCCAACACAAAGATATCTCTCAACAGGTTAATCACGGATAAGGCGTATCCAGAGTGATCTTCGCTAAGGGGTATTACAGAGAAGAAATTGGGGTTCAGCTGATCACACACACAACAAATCGCCACTGACTGGAAACATCTGTTGTGGACAGGAAAGTAGTTTTTTAAAAGGGTCCTCCCTTGCAGAAATAGCCCGCTACAAGATAGCGCCGACAACTGGGGCGAACGCCGCTTTTGGATCTAAGAAGACAAGTTGCCGGTATTCTACACGCGTGCAGGTATTCTAGAACTTGTCAAAAGGTAATAACGTGGTCAATGCATTCGCAAGTGGGAGACGACCCTGCTTGATTTTCGAGACTCTTGGGGCAGTCCAATCAAAGAAGAAAGTGAATGTCAACAGGGGTGGCTTTGCTGGTTAGGTCTTTCAGCATCCACCAACCGTCCCTTGTCAGTTTCCACCCTGGTTACTACTGTACAACAACGGCTCTGTGAAACAAAGAGGCCCCTGGCATGCGAAGCACAGGAACCATTGTGTGAAAAATACGTGACTAGTTAGTCAAAGTTGCGCTCAAGTGTATCGCCCGAAGTGCATCAGTACTGCTGATTCGCTGTTCTCATCGGAGCTAGGGATGGGAGATAAAAACGATCAACTACTTCAAGCTTTCGCATCTTTCTGTTCGCATTGAGCAGTGGACGCAAATTAGCACTGTATCTGTTCCACAAGCGGCTGGAAAGCTGATGTGAACTCAGCGCTGTGGGTGAACCAAAGCTGCTCTAGCCTGACGAATTCGAACAGTTGTTTGTTACTTTAGTAGTCTCCTGGGAACTCCGTTGTCGTCTAAATGCATCAATACATCACCCATATCCACCAATTCCTTGGGAGATGTGTAGGTTCCATAACATTCACTCCTCAATTGACGATATATATACTTTGTAGCAGGGAAGCGCACACCCAACGATAAGGCTATTCTGGCTGGGTTTGTAATTCTGTGGCGTTCTCAACTCTCGTGAGTGAACGTCTCAGTGGGATTTCGTTGCTGTTGTTTTCCAAAACTATTCGGCACATCAAAATAAAAAGAACTTGAATTTCTTCATTTTCTGGGGTGGAGATAGCACATGTTTTGAAATGCTGCTGTATTCGGTGTACAAAATATTTGTACCTTTGCCATTAGACCGACAACATTCATATTGTTTGTGTTTAGTCTGCATGTCGGTCAGCTGTAGTATCCCTTTGGTGCCTAGCTGCCATGCCACCCTAAGAAAGCACGGGGCCTGAGATATTCCCAGGTTGCCCAGTCGAGATGCAAGATTGGGTTCGAACCACAAACCTTCCGATCAGTAAGTTCGCGCCTTAATCGCTGAGCTATCTTGAGCTCGTTTAGTTTGCTTTCAACCAATCATCTACCACTTCATAAATAGCATACATGCCGAGTCGTCAGTGTGGGGATGGCTAGACGTTCTGGGCGTTTGGAATTCTGGTAACTGGAAAAATCCGTTTTTCCAGAGTTAGTATCCAGGCATGTGCGGTGCTAACGACAGAAAGTCCAAAGCAACTGATCACTGTTTCACTGTTTAAATCCTTATGAAAAATAGTTGTCTCACTATGTGTTATCATTACGTCAAGCAATCACTCATCAACCTGTCTGATGTGCCAAGCAGCTAAAACAAATTCAGAAACTAAGCGAAGGAACAAGCCGCTAAGAAGCTTTGGCTGGGTCTGTAGGAGCACTCAGTTATTAACACTCAATGAACTTACCTGCCTCCATCTGAACAGAGCTTCGCTGGTACAACAGGTTTGCGTCTTGAGCCTTCACGAGAAGTATTGGTCGGCATAGGAGAATCAATGCTCGTGGAACTGTAGGCACAAGTGTATATTGGACATGGGGTAAAACTGAAGGGAACGTTGTTTGGTCAAATTCATCGCTGAACATAGAGGAGCTGGTTGTATTCAACTGAATCGTCCAGTGCAGTGACCAAATAAACAAGTAATTAAAGACAAGCCTCACACACTTTGGATGGAGAAGAGAAAATTACACCTTTTCTAATGCACACAGCTGACGGGCTAGCCATCCTAAAGGAATTATTCCACTACTGCACTAGTGGTTCAAAAACCTGTTTATTCAGTAAATTTGTCGGCCGCACTTGACGGCGCCATCATAACGTTGTGGATTCATGCCTGACAACCGGGTCACACCTAATCTTACATATTCTCTCTACCCAGAAAAATATATTTTTGTCATGTGTCTGCAGCGTGCAGCTGAAAAGGAACTTGCTTTTCAAGCCCTTAGAGTAGATACAATTTTGCGCCTGGTCTGATCGACCTACGTCTGAGGAGATGGTCACTAACATGTCCGTTTGACGCACCGTTGAGAAGAGAGTGGACTTTGTTCTATAGTGACGGATTGCATACTTTAGAAATCCACTGAAATACGCTACGGGATGCCCATGCGGTATTCGTGGTTCCCCTTTCAAGTTGGTCAGTGAATAGAGGGTCTCCAGTTGGGGCGTTGGAATAAACGTGGCAACCGCTCCTCGGTTAGGATACTGTGTGGTTGCCGATACTCTATCGACAGACGTTTGCTGTATTTCTGAGGCATGAAAATAAGATCCAAGTACAGTAATTGAGCTTACAGCACATTCGCTATCGACTGCGGACTCCCGCTGATTCTTCAGTCACCACAACTGGTTGTGCGGTATTGATACATCTCTCAACCCGCAACTTCAGGCCTCCATGCTTGATTGGATACTTACAAACAGTGGTCTCTATGCCGTACGCCTATCCATTTCTATAAGGTCGGCTCTCTGTTTATAGTTTCAGTTTAGGCACGAAACAAAGTAGCACTTATTACGTGAAAGAAACTTAATGGGGAAGTAACCACAATTTTATCTCCCAAGAAGAGTTAAAATACAACCTAATCCTAGTAGGCTTTGACGCACAAGTAGGGGGTCACCGTCTATAGGGGACACGATTTGCCTCGTGCCATCCCACAAGCAGACCATCACTAGCAGATTCACCTTAGATTTTTCGCAAAAGCTTAGGTTCAGGTCAACGTGTTTTTTTTTGCTCGCAAGTAAGTGAAAAAAAGAGAATTGTTGTACTTCTTTTCCCTGAATCCGCTGCTTTCTGCGTCTACCTCATAGATTCTATATACACCAGTAATTCCTTTTGACATATCGAACCAATTTCCGTGGGCCTTTTACTCGCACTTTCTGACCACTTACGTTACCACGTGTTGTGCGTACATGTATGTTGCTAATTCAAATTGATTCGCCGTCCTCTCCGAGTGTGCTGTTTCTACAGTGTTTTTGTAGCCTTGTACGGCTGTCTTCGGACTTGCGACAATTTAGACGGAAATCCCCATAACTTGAGGTTAGTATCCCCTTATATGCATATTCTTGTACAAACAGTACCACATTTTATTGATAAATCTTGGCTTGTGACATCACGCGCTACTCAATTGGGCTTTCCCGAATACGCCAAGTGTTCTACAACTGTAATCACATACGTAACCCGTTGAACTGAACTTGTATCGGTATTTCGGTGCCTTTCCTCGATGCCTATTAGGGACTGGTAACACAAAACTATGATATTCATAACATCCATTGTCCAAGTAAAATACGAGCTGTCAAACGGCTTAAACAAGATCTGAAGTGTGCATTTGGAGGAACATCGACAACGAGGCCAGAGCTAACAACTTCATCCTTCAAAACTTTAAACTTCGACAAACTAAAAACCACAGTATAATTTTTGGAGTACCTTCGAAAAGGGGAATTCAACGCCATGCTTTCTTGTCACGGCTACGGTGCACAGGAACAGCGGTACTCAAAAATGACTGACACTGAGGAAAATTATGGTGACCCACAAGAACCATCAAGACAGCCTAAATACACAATTGACGCTATCATTAGGAAAAAGTGACCCACGGGATAAGCGGCTTCGTTCCAGACCCATTCAAGGGAAGACTGGCGCCAAACGACTGACGAGCCACCCGAATACTAGTAAAAAATGTAAAAGATGAGTCAGTGTGAAGCAATGAGCTATGGATGGTGAAGCGCATTACGTGGAGAGACCTAAAAATCCGTAGTATAAATGAAGGCATAGGAATGAGGCTCCGAAAGGCCTTCTGCAAGTAGCCATCTCGGAAGCTAAAAATCTGGGTCTAAAATACGTTGATGGACGGAGGAAGTTCTATCACCTGACAATAAAATATTCGTTCAGTTGTGGCACCGTTTCGGTTTATAGTTGTCAAACAGCTAGAAGAGGATGCGCGGGCTGCGATACTTCTAGGTTACCCAAGCCTAAACACGAATAATCGGATAGTCATGATGGGGTTCGAGCCATGGGTGTTCTAATTGGTGAGTTCACGCAATCGCCACTGATTTATCGTTTAAACAGTACGGTTAGGACGACAGACAATATCATCGATCGAATGTCGTACGGGGTAAGTCAGACGACAATGTTCTGGTGGTAACTTTACCTCAGGCAATCTAAAAGTTAATATCAGAGGGTGTGATGAATCAAGATTCACAAAGGCTTTCGAGTTGACGCGTCGATTTAATCATCGACAGAAAGCTCAATTCACACAACCATCTTGACGACAGTCAGGTTTCTGAAAACTTCCAGAGGTTAATGTGTCGCCAGTAGTGTGTTAATGAGCAAGTCAGATATTTGCTTATTTAACTTTCGAACACTAGCTAGTTCAATATGGAAATCTCCATCTCGTAAAAGCGAACTTACTGTTTCCAATAAGAATACAGTGGTTAGGCCAGCTGAAGCCGCCGAATACCCATAGTTAGTCACCTGTGAGGAAAGCTAATAGTTCACAGGCGAAAGTCCAAGCTTCGGCTTAAGAAGCTAAAGGCATAACGTGTTTAGAGCGAATCCCGCCAGAAGTAAAAGAAATAATAATAGTACTTTTACCTAACCAAACATAGGTTAACAGGTTCGAGTATAACCGCGCAAGAGAACACCAGAATAACAGTCAAAATAAGTTTCTCATCAACTGACCTATCATCCAAACGGCCGACTGCAGAACGCTGAAGAATAATCGGTTTCCTCATCGGATCTGAAACTAGAGATGAGGACAGAATCGAAACCTAAAGTGAGGGAAAAAGCACAAAGTCAACAGTTATCAACGTTGTACTTAAACAGTGGCCGCCTTCTCCGAGGAAAGCCGTCCTTGTTGTATCTGTAGATATGGGAGTCCGGATCGCCTGAAGGACACACCTAATGATCTTCACATTTCTATCGCAGGGGACAATATGAATGAATCACAAGGCCGCCCCACAATACGACCACTCACAACTGTCCATACCCGACGGTCTGCGGCATGGTGTGCACAGACAATGAGCCAAGGTCGAACGGCGTCGATGGTCTGAAGACCAAACTGATCACCGTTCGAACACGTCTTTGGTTTCCAACCTTGACAGCAACGTCAACCCCGAGTTGGTTCAGAACGTTTTTTAAGCATCATTCAATTACATGTCTAGGGCACGTACCCAAACCACTGTCCCCATATGCAGGACCAGCTCTAATATCTAATAGTGGGTTATCGGAAATACGTCCAACTACTTTTATTTTAGACGGGATCCTCAGGAGGTAGGGTACCTTCAGTTTTCGCATATCAGCGCATTGCGACGGCCAGGCTTCGTATCGGGACGGATAGACGCTTGGAGATTAGGAATTGGGTCTTGATAAAAATCTCAGACTTGCGCCAAAAGGCGTTCACGAAAAGACAATCTTACCGACATGTGACGTTTTGTGTATCTCCACGACCCATTGAGTGGGGTTTCCACACTACACTCGCAGAGACTCTGGTCAGTGGTTAGAGGTCTGAGGAACACAGTTTCCCGCCTCTCCATGTTGGGGTTGGAACATGGATGGTGACTTGTTCTGTAAAAATTGAAATGCACTTGTATCTCCCGCCAAACACGCAGCCACGCTTTCTGGCCAAAGGCTTTGGTTGGGGACCCTATTTATCCTCCTGTCTAGGTCTGGGCACCCTGGCAATATCCCAGCCCAGAGACAACCCTGGCACTTACAATATTCTCATGCCACATCGGCTGTCGTGTGGTGCCAACAGTTAGGTCTCTTCCATGGCTGCATACTGCAGGGCGGATAAACGAAAACAGGCTACTATTGACACTTCCAAACCCACTAATAACTCTCTCCTTGTAGGCCCGTCAGTAAGGATTCAGTTCATCCTGAATAGTGTTTGCAAGTAATATCTGCGCGTCATCCGGTACTGACATCCTCAGGCATCTCGAAACCAAGCCAAGCCAAGCCTCAACGCCCAATCTATCTGGCCGTCTTCAATGTCCGCACAGTGAAGCGAACAGGACAACAAGCTGCTCTGGACTTACTTGGCATTGATGCATGTTGTGCATTAGAAAAAGGGATACTATCAAGGATCAGAATGGATCGACCATATTGAATGAGGAACTTTTCGACTTGGAACAACAGTTATCGTGACCTGGGAGCTTTATGACTGCACGTGCTTTATCAAGAGCGACGGAGCTCCCCGTCCAAATGGACTCCCAATCGCATTGTCCAAACATGTGGGTGAAGTCCCCACTCGGCGTTTGTCTGATCTGTTTACCTGCATTTGAGAAAAGAAGACTGTCCCAGACTGGGAAAAACCAGTGATAGTGCCCATTTTCGAAAAAGGGGCTCGCATTGAGTGTGGTAACTACAGGTGACTCAGTTTGACTCCGGTTGTAATGAGACTGTTGGCGTCACTTTTGCTTCGTTGCCTTATGATGGCTTATGAAACACTGACTCTGAGACAGTAAGCGGAATTCCGGCCTTGTAGGGGTTGTGTTGACCAAATGTTCACAATCCTTCACGTATTGGAACAAAGTCAAACATACAAACAACCCACAGTTTTAGTATTAATGGATATCCAAGGCATGTGCGACTCAGCTAACTGGTCTGTTCTCCTTGACATACCGGAAGTTTGTGAACATGTTTTTTTGTATTCTCAGACTTCCGGATGTGTGGGTGTTATATCCTCTGATGATGTATCAGACTCGTAAGTTCACCAGAATGGAGAAAACAAACACCTTCGAGGAAGTTGTGCGGCGGTGAAGCATCCCTCTTGAGCACTGATGTTAGGCTGTCGATGATGATGACGTTCTGGGGTACACTCTATTGTGGGCGAGGTTATTAGAGCGCGAATTTACAGATCGGAAGCCCCATGGTTCGAACTCGACATCTAACTTTCGACTTCCTTATCTAGGCTTGGGCAACCTAGCAGCAACCCAGCCCATGTGCTTTCTTCTGGTGGAATGGCAGTTGGGCACAAAAAAGGTGCTAAAGCTGAATGATTCTATACCCTGTTGTGCAAGCGTGTTGAAAAGAACGAATCAGTCGGAGCAACCCGATGAACTCTTAAGTTCAAGGAACACCACTATTATTGCCGTTGCTCTAAAACCTGACGGAATGTGAATGTGTGGCAAACATACAGCTGTAGAAGTTCCTGTGAACTGGTTGGAGATGAGACTATTTCTCGAATCGGGAAGGCCAGGATAGCTTTTGCTAACCTCGGAGACCTATGGCACCAACGTGACGTGACGTGACGCGATAGATGAATTATTCACGCTTCGTACGTTGCGCTGGTTGGGACATGAACTCTACATGCCAGAAGACCGTCTGCCTTACACAGCTCTTTTCTCCGAGCCCTGTGCTGAGTGAAAGCGACCGAGAGGTGGACACTGTACGACCTGGCAACGGAGCGCGAAAACACTAACCAGTAAACTTAGTCGGGACCATTGCCGCCTTCCTGGATGGGGACCCCGGGACTCAAATCACCAGTGGATAATGATATTGGATGAAATGGCCCAATCGCGCAGTCAGTGGCGCTCGTGTATCAAAGTTATCGCCTTCAGTGGGTAGCCACTCGATTTCCAAACAAAGTGAACATGCCTTCGCCTCCAAGACTTGTATGTCATACTTTCCTGTTTCCCGGTGATCGAAACTGTAGCAGCTGAAACCGATGTGCATATGGCGCACGGTTTAAAGCTGATAAATTGATTGATTGAATTGACTGTCCGGGGGGTTCTTGGTGACTGTTCTCAGGTCCCGCCTTTGCGCGCCCTCTTGAGAAGTTAAATAGGCGATGCAGTCTGTCAGTGCCACACACACTGTGAGCACCGGTTTTGAAAAGCAACTCACCCGAGTTGGTTAGGAGGACCTATTTATCGCAGATAGAGACAAATAAGTTAGACAAGCACTGACCGGAGATTTTATCTTTACCTTTAAACAGAGCGGGTGGGAAGTCACCAGGTCCAGCATCCTATTGGCGTTTGAGGAGAAAGACACCCGCTTGTCTTCGGGGCCAACGGGGGTTCCAAGCTCAGCGTCCATATTTGCATTAGGGGTAGGGAATCCGGCTGAGCAACTTCATGCAACCAGTTGAATCGGTCTCGAAGGTGTTCAACCCAATTATTTAGGAGTTCTTACTTTTTAAGGAAAACCGAGTCTTTGCCGTCCGTGACGGTTTCGCTCACTAGAGGCCTCTTTGGGCCTGTTGTCAGTATCGGCCAGAATAGTTTGCACATATTCACAGGCTTTGTCATTTCTTCCACCTACGCAGTCTTCAGACGCACCAAGCTTCTGAAACCGCACAGACCACTTTTCACCCGAAGTCTGACAGCACGTCGAGTGTCAGCACACTCTCGACCAGAAGGAAAGCGTCTGGGTTCTGACCGCTTTTGGAGGGTTGCTTGAGATCCGGTGCTTGGATCTTGTTGGTTGCACCATTCTACAAACCGAGTGCCCAGTGGGGTTGTGGACAATACCTTCCAGCGAGAGCCAACATTGGAGGACGTGTTGTCCGGAAAGGACTTCAGTAGATGGTTCCAGCAGACTTGCCTCAAATCAGGGCCCGAGTGCCTTCCAACGGTCAGGCGAGGTGTGCAAGTCTTGTGCATCACAGAAAAGCGTAACGAGAAGCAGTAAAAGACAAGCACGTGATCCGAACCTAGATAGGTGTTGTAGTAATTGAACACGCCACCCATGGCTAATGGCGATGTGGTTTGCCTATGCTGGAAGCTGGCTCGCATGCGCCCTCAGTTGCTTCGAAAGTTAGCACTGTACAGGAACCATCGGTACAGAAGGCGTTTACGGTTGCCCTGCGCCTCGACTCCAATTCGGGGCGCCTACGCGACTGAGTGTCAGTGGCACTGAGCAATCTATTTGTGCATTCCCATCTTCAGAAACCACAGCGATACCTGAACTCTAGGCCAGCCGCACCAAAGCGCTCAAAGTATCGTGAAAGGTATCTTTGGGTGCGTTGGAGCTACACTCAGCTAGGTCGTAAGCAGATCATCATCATCATCGACAGCATGAAATCTGTGTAAAACAGATGCAGATACGACGAACAGGTAGCGACTGTCGGCGACTACCAGCGGACAACCACCTAAGCAGGTACACTTCAGCTCGGTAAAAATGTCCAGCTGAAATACCTTTTCAGTGCTTAGCTGCCATGCCGCCCGACGGAGGCACGAGGGCTGATATACTATAAAGATATCCAAGCTTAGACATGAGCAATCGAGATGCTGAGGTCGATTCAGAATCCCGGACCCTCCGGTCAGATTAACCCCTAAGCTATCACGAACACGGCTCAGTGGATGAGAACAATACCAAACCCAGCAGAACCAGTCACTACGACTTCTGGGTCGCCGGCGGTGCGAGACCAGGAACGATCGGAAACCGATGGGGAGACCAGTTCAATAACCGTACTTAGGTCTTGAGTTCTCGTTTCAGGGGGACAACATACATCATTAAAGGGGAGAGACGCCTCGGTGACGCGAGTTAACTGATCGGAAGGTATGTGGCTCGAACTCGACTATTCCTGTCTAGACTTGGGCAAACTGGCAGTACCCCAGCCCTCGTGCTTCCTCTTGGCGGCATGGCAATTGGGCACCGAAAGGATGCTACAGCTGAACGATTGCACCGATAAAAAGCGAGTCACACGCACATGCAAGAGGAATCCGTTTCCCGGTTACTTCGCGGCGCGGAAGTTAAAGACAGCCACAGGAAGAGAAAGTCGGGGAGTTGGAGGATGATTTCGAAGTCTGCAGCCATGAAAACTGCGTTAATCTTATACATGACAGCTAACGGCAATCGGCAGCAAAGAGGACTGTTAGTCCTTACGAATGGACCGACAGAAATGGAGCTGGCAATGGAGTGAGGAGAAAATGAATAAACGGAAGAGAAAGAAGGAACGCGACACTAGAAGCCACTATTTTGCGAACCATCTTGCTGTATACAGCAGTTGACGCCACTCGGGTAATACTACTACGCGACGTCCGATATGGCATGGCCATTTGTAATCGTGTAGCTCATGGCTTTAAGTGGGCCGGATACCGCCAGTGCGCCCATGTCTAAGCAGAGAGCCAGGAAGGCTCAAAAGCCTAAGGCAGAGAACCATATCTAGCGTAAAGGTGTCGGCGCAGCCTGGATTTTTAAGGAGGAAGTCAGCACACACCTGGAGAAAGTGAATTCCCTCGCTCCCCGTTTATTAAGCGCGCCACAATGGGCTGTAGCTCCGAATCTGCTAAAGACAGCTTCTGTGACGCTCCGAGTGCTCTTTTACAACGAACTAAACGCTCACACATAGTTGCGGTCGCTTATGACATGAAAACCCAGGTAGGTAGACTAAGCACTAAGACCGCTGAGGCTCAGTTTGGTGATCGTCTTGGGTTAGATACGAGAAACAGGGACTACGGAGATAATTTACTTCAGATGGGTGCCGATCACGAATCGCTTCTTCCCAGTAAATAATAATAATAGAAGCAATCGTTCAGCTGCAATACCCTTTCGGTGCCTAGCTGCCATGCCACAACAGGGCCGAGATGGTGCCAGGTAGTCCAGGCCTAGAAAGGGTTAGTCGAGAGGCAGAGGTCGGTTTCGAACCAGGGACCTTCTGGTCAGTAAGCTCGCGCTCTAACCACTGAGCCATTCAACATTAGCCACAACCTCCAACGATTCTCTTTGACGTGTAAGGGGTATGCCCAGAGACTGTATGCGCTGAAGCCTGACTTTGCACTTTGAAGATGCAAAGCGCACCCCAAGAGATCGTATGACGGTGGTCAGTCTGTTCAACACAGCTTGTCTCACCTTTATGCTCAAAGATGATAGCAACATCATCCGCGTAATCCAGATCGATAAGGTTCTCACCAGCAGCGACTTGAACACTGGGGTTTCGAAGACCTACCAGCGTTAGCTTCATTTCATTAATGATGAAGTTGAACAAGAATGGAAACAGTTGACATCCTTTTCGGATACCACATTTTGTAGAGAAACTTTTGACGTGGCTGTAGGTTACGTTCACAAACTTATGGGTCATATCCTGCTGAGCAAGTGTGGGTGGCAGCACTGACCGGTAGACAGAGTCGAACGCACCCATGAAGTCAAGGAATATCAAGATTGTGGGTCATCTGTAAGGATGGCGTAGCTCTTATGCCTGAGGTGATGAGATGTGGTCCACACAGTCTCTACCTGAACGAAATCCCGATTGCTGTTCACGGGCCAAAGACTCAGGCGTTGTCGTACGACGACGAGGAATCAGTGGCGCCTGAATCCTTGTTGCAACGGAAGCCGATCGAACACCCGCTGTGGTTACTACATTCACTGCGAGTACCGTTTCTGAAGAAAGGCACTATCATCGACTCACCTTAGTTGTATAGGACGGTCTCTCATCCGAACGAACCCAAGTAGTGCACAGACACTCGCTGAGGAACTCACTGCCACTCTTAAATGATCAGGAGCACAGTAAGGCTTGAGTAGAGATGTACACTCGAACGATTGTGAAGATGAGGGGAATTCGATGATCACAGTTCGACTTTCTGTCGAAAACCGGCACTCCGAATTGTAGGCAACAGGCGGCCAACTGAATTGCTGTTGAAGAGGCTAGGGCTAGACAGTCTACTTGAATAGAGGGAGTGGTGAAATGCTTTAGCAGTTTTGGAAGCCCCAAGCTGGACCTCCTTCAGGGTTCACCATTCCATTTGAGCCAGGAAAGCTGCATTTGGATGCAGCGCTCCAAGGGGTTGAACTAAAGTGGAGTAATTCAGAGGGAAGTTATGGCGAACGGAGAATCAGACTTCACGGAATATTGAGAGCACAAATCAGACATAGCCTAGTAGGTATCGTGCATCCAGGCTGCTGCCGTCAATGAAAAAAACCCCACCCAAGCTACCCAGTGAGAAGTCCACTGAAAACCTTGTATTTGCGCATCAATTACAACAGTTCCATTTCACACCTATCTACCCCACCTCCCCAAACCATCGAACGAAACTGTGGCAGCTAAGACGACTGTACGGTAAGTACGCAGGTTTTACAGCTGTTTCTGCTGCTACTGTTGGTGGTGATGAGAGCACACATCGAAGGGGCGGTCCGCGTGTATGTCACCCATGGGTACTTGTGTTGTAACTTGTTGCACCAGCAACTTTAGTTGGCAAGGCACCTAAAGAAAAACATAAGCACCACCTTCACACGCTTGTTCGGGATGGGATTTTGATGTGTCCACGCTGGATAGAAATTTACCCGTTGGGTCGCATTCCCAAGCGTTGCTCAGTGCTGTCCAGTCGGCGTTCAATGATTGGTTGGTGTTGGCCCAGGGTCACGACTGACCACTTGAATGAAGCCACCCGTGGCTGATTGGCTGCATGAGCGTCCAATGGGCAATCGAGAGTCCCGGAGACTGGGCTGGTTTAATGAGGCGATTTAGGAGTGGCTGATGAATAAAGTGTAGAATGGAATGTCAGGAAGTCGGGTGTATTCGAAGTTCGCGAGGATGTGGTGATCGCACAGGCCGGTTCATGCACTAATTCACACGGCAAAGAACCTTACATTTATAACAATGACTCAAGGTCATAAACGGATTCACGGATTGATACATAGGAACGAGGCTTTTACCCACGTTTCCCGGGTCAGTTTTGTTCTTGTCGTTCAGCGGCTGTCGTTCACATGAAAGGCACAAGTGAAAAAAGGGTGTAGCACCGCTCTTTATGTTGTCAGCGCGGAGCAGTATGATTACCAGTACGAGGATCCGGATAAATAAATGCCTAGTAGTCCTTTAAACTGGGTTCTAAAAGGAGCGTGGACAACCGTCGGAAAAAAATCATTCCACGCAGTCACTACCCGAAATGAGAAAAAAATTTGTCTGATGAATATGTGCGCTCTGAATTTGAAAATCTTCTTACTATGTCCCAAACGTGTGTTTTCTGTGTCAACGGTGAAAAACCTGTTTGCCAAGCTTTGTTCAAACAGGGCATAAGTAAGAATCAGGTCCCCTCGGAGGAGACAACACTCAAGTGGAAGGAGATCAAACATCGAGAGACGCGTTTCGTAGTCCACGGATTTGAGAAGTCGAAAAATATGGCATCCGATATTAGTCCTTCGTTCTTGGCTTGAGTTAAGCTGTCCATAAACACGAGCATTTTCGTCACGCAAGTGCGGTTTGGGAGAAATCCGTGTTGAGCTGGAGTTATCAGGTTGTTGGAAGTAAGGTGATCTAGGATAGCTCGCTTGAGAATGCGTCCCATCACCGTGCACGGCACGCTAGTGAGGCTTATAGGCCTGTAGCTGCCAGGCAATAGTAGGTCACCAGTTTTGTAGATTGGCGTGACAGTCGCCTCCTTCCAAGCAGGGGGAAGGCGGCCTTCGTCAAGCGACGGACAAAACACCAGGTTTAAATGATTTGCCAGTGTGGACGATGTTTCCTTCGGGATCCTTGGATGGACCTCATCGGGCCTCAACGCGCAGAATGGGTTGATCCTGTGCAAGAGTTGACGAATGTCCTCCACCGTGAAGACCAAGTCGGTTAGAGGCTATTCGTAGTACCGTCTTGGCGAGAGTGGATGTGACGAAGACGCTGGGGATGAGTATAGACACGCATAGTGTTTTCTGTAAGCCTCAGATACCGCTGTTGGGTCATTCATCGATTCTCCGTTTCTGTCCCTCAAGGAGAACGCGGATGGCTTGTTTCTGCGGCGGTCTCCTGTACTTGAACAACACGTTTTTGTTTTTTCGAGCGTGGTCTGGGATGGTGGCTTGTTTTCGTATGTTCCATTGGTGAATTTCCGATTTACAGCGGTTCCGCATTTTACGAAATGCCAGCTCATCTTCTGTATCCCCTGTAGTCAACTTTTTGAAGAGTTGGGTCCTTTTTTCCAGAAGTCATTGAA
This sequence comes from Opisthorchis viverrini, assembly GCF_000715545.1. Classification (NCBI taxonomy): domain Eukaryota; kingdom Metazoa; phylum Platyhelminthes; class Trematoda; order Opisthorchiida; family Opisthorchiidae; genus Opisthorchis; species Opisthorchis viverrini. Next base: position 514,129 of record NW_008751985.1, on the reverse strand, counting down.
TCCTTTTTGGCAGCCAGCGGTTCATCCGAGTGCGTGCTGGTTTTTTTGGGACGAACATCGCGTCAGCCTTTAGACAATGGTCCTATATAGTTCTTCCACTGGAGTTGGTTCCAGTGTGACTTGTTCAAGGAAGACACATTCCTGAGAAGTCTGCACGGCAGAAGTCTCGAAACCACGTATGAGGTTCGGGATTTCTGGCCCAATAGCAGATAAAATCAAAGGTCAGCACACGGTGGTCGCTATATCCCAGTGGAGCGTTAATTGTTACCTGACCAACGAAGTGTCTTACTTTGGTGATGACCAAATCCAGGAGGGATGGTAGTTGGCCAGCTCGGTATCTGGTGGGTGCAACGACATGTTGAGTCCAAGCGCTCTGCTGAACGTCTTCAATCAGCGCCGGTGCAAAAAGTCCGATTGATTCGACGCACTGGAGCTCCATCCAGAGGCCTTTGTGGCAGGAGATGATTGAAGTGATAGTTGGAAGAGAGTTGCTCAAGGGTTTGTATTAGGAATTAATCATCTTCTGGGGGACTCGAGGTGCTACGGTAGACCACACCGAGAAGGGGAGAGAATCGGACCCGCACAGCTGGATCTGGACACACAGTGCACCGCGAAAGGGTGCAGGGGTGGTGTCAGAGAGGACAATCGGGATTGGTAGGGACGCGTGTAAGTACAAAGAAACCCCACCTTCCCTACCTCGTTTTGAGTCGGCTCGAAAAACGGAGTAACCTTCTATCGAGATCTCCGCTCCAGCGAAATCTGGTGTGAGCCAGGTCTCTGTGGGTGCGATTACGGACGGTTGTTCAAAGCAAACTGACTGTTTAACATCGCCGAGTTTGTTGAAAAGGCTGAGGCAGTTTTTGGACAGGCATTCAACACCGTCTCTGCTGCTTCCGAGGATGAGGAGCCGAAGGTTGAGTGACCAGGGAGGTTAGTGAACTTAATAGTTGTGCGCCGGGTTTGAGTCCAAGGCTCCAAGGGGGCCTATGGGGCAACATTGTTTGCTTCCTGTCTTCGTGGTTTCTGAGGGTTGTTTTTGCTTGCAAGGTTATTTTCGCTTCGTGGGAGCACGGTGTGTTCGGGCCTTTTAGCTTTGGGGACGGAGTTTTCCCTGTGGGCGAAAATTTCGACCATTGCTTCTTGTAGCTCTTTCAGCACCACCTTTTTGGCAACCAGGTTGTTTGTTGATCAAAGATTTGCGGCAAACTTTCGCCTTCCTGGATCCTCGGGTGTTTTGGCGCAGTTTGACTTGAAACGTGTCTCCGTGAGGCCCTGGGCGCTGGATGGCGGCACCAAGAAGCATTGCTTATGGTGGCACTCCCATGAGGCTCGTTTTCGCGGAGGTCTGCACATTGAAACCAGCCAGCAGTTTTCAAATCTGGCGAATCTTATGTGGCTTGTTTGGCTGCAGTCGCTTTTCTTTCGTATTTGCGTGACCACCCGATCCGCTGGCGATCAGCGTGGCCAACTGGACTTACGAGAGATTTTTCGGTTAGCTGTAGTCATGTTTATGGCTTTGACTGTCGGAGTCCTGGGCGACGGTTGTGTCCACAAGCGGAGAGGCCGTCCTTGACGGGGTGGAGCTGAATATTGGCTTCGCTGCTTGTCCCCGCACATCTGACTCAGTCAAGTTCAGAGGCTGTGGCTTTGATGAGGAGTTCATGACTGCACCCGTGTCTTCTGCTACCTAATTAAGCGTTGGTAGCTCCACGTACGTTGGGCGCGACTTGCATGTGAGGTTTGCCTCCTCTAGCGCATCACTGTCTATAGTGAACGAGGGGCCTGCGGTGGTCGAATAAAAACTGCTGTCCGGAGACGCGGCCGGTCGCGCCGGCGTGCTTTCGGGGGTACAAGGGGGTATGAACACAATCGGCATGGCCATGAGTTTGGGGTCGGCTGAATTGGAGCCCAGCGGAAGCCTGTTTTGTGCCTATACCCCTGGTCTGCTGTGACCCAGACTTCGCGCGTCTAGAGATCGATCCTTAGATAGACGCCTGATCATTGGGTAGGTTTTTTGAGTGCTAACAGCCTGAACAAGATCTTCTGTACGGCAAATTGGGAGAGAAGAGTGACTAGAATCCATAGTGTTTGCTTGCCTCCCCTCCGGCGTAACCATTCTGCGTGGAGCGATTGGCGATCAGGCCTAGTGAGGAAACTGCTAAGAAACGAATGTGCGAGCTTCGCTGGCGTGATTTTTCCGGAGAATGACCCCCAGCTTATCAGTTTGCTCTCTCTTAAGCGCCTGTCCGGTAGAGACGCTGTGACGGTCTTTATAGCCGCGTCAGAGAGCCGTGTGACTTTATTCGCAGCCAGCGGACCCGGTATGGATAGCGCGAGGTACTCATTCAGATAAGGAAGTTCTCTATCAACTTTCGTCCACGTTGCTGCATTCTTTGTGTTTGAATCCTCCAGTGCCTTAGAAAGACGCTCTAATTCCGCGTCGAGTATCCTGATCAGAGCGAGACACTCACATCGGTCCTTCTGTTTCTGCAATGGGGATTGAGCACTATCTTTGGGGGCTCTCTTCTTGGCTACGGTATGCGTTGCGCCCTCAATGTAGAGGCAGCTGGGAAGACAAACGGATCAGGAGAGTTGGCTACTCGGCTTATGTGGTCGTCCTGTAAACCCATGCATTTGAAGTGCCACCGGGCCTTGCAGGTGTGGCATTGCATACCGCGTTTCACGTTCGACGGGCAGCCATTTCTCCCACATCTGTTGTGTTCCATCAGTGGCTGCAGAGAGCAATCGGTATAAATCGATGTCATGGTTAGGACTGGATGCAAAATAGATAGTGAGCGCAAAAATAACTGAGGTTATCTCGTAAAAGTTATTTTAGGGTGATGAAATTCAACAGTGACTCATGTGTACGCTGTGAATAGATCGGAAAGCGAAAAATTCTTTCACAATTTGCATGAGAGATTTTAGACCTTTTTGACCGGTTTAAGCCTGAAAGGCCGTTTTGCTGTGACCAGCAAGTGAATATCGTCGGATGTAGGAATGGAATGAGTTGTTTCGGGTTGAGTTGAAGGGAATGGCAGAAAGTGGTGGGAATGGCAAGGTGTGCCAGTGGTTGGTTTTGGGGTGAGGGTGACGAAGGTAGGGTCACGAGTGAAGGAGTGAAGTTGTGCCCGGCGTAAAGATGAGTAGCATGTAACGTTGGTGGGAATAGGGATTGGAGGGGATTGCGCCAAACAGGGGGTAGCTGAGTGCCAGGGTTTGTGGTAGGGAAATGAGTGGGACTAGAGATTGAAGAAATGATCGTCATGAGGGAAGGGACGAGGGAAATCAGGATGTATCTTGGTGCGTGACTGCAGTGGATGGAGTTTCAAAAGAGGGATTTGTATTTTGCAAGTTTAAGCTGCTGGCCCGTTGTGGACGCCGTGGCGGCATAATGTGTTAGCTAATCCATTATTTTTGAGCTGCTCTTTTTATATTGTACAGACGACAGATTAGAACTTTTGGCGGGGGGTGGCTCTATGCCCTTGGAGCCGACTGAGGGCTGGTATTATTTTGACCGTTTGGCTTATGTTCGACGTTATATGTGTTCATTTCACGAAAATGGTTCGGATGGGAAGAAAGTGGAATACGGTGCTGAGCTGTCAGATAGGTAGAGGAAAGACGACGGAGTTCGGCAAGGTTACTGCATCTCTGGGATGCGCTGCCTTCAATTTAGCCATCTTGGAATATAGGACGTCCAGGGACATGCAGGACACAGTATAACTTTCAAGGATCATTTGAACTTGGACAGGGCAATGTCCCTTTGCAGATTAGAAAACGTGAGCGAGCAGCAGCGTGAATAGGCTTGGGTTTTTCTTGAAACACCTGGTTGCTTTGTTTGTACACAGGTTGTGACATGTAGACAGTAGTGAACAAAGGAAGCCAGTCGTGGTTTGTGTAAGAGATTTTGGGTTCAGAAGGAGACCTACAGCGATGCTCAGCATGAACATGTCTTCTGCGTCAACAAGGACGGATAGCGCTTTCTCAAAGGAATGGAGTGAAGGTATCACATCTCCGGAACTACTGTGAAGGTTGTCGAAGGTGAACAGGCATATTTGAACATAGCAGTCTGATGGGTAAAGCTAAAACCCGTCAGTTAATTCATGGCGACTATTTCGTTTTTTTGAAGAGTTTGAAGGATTTCGCGAAGCGTGACAATTCGATATTATTTTTCTCAATCACCGGCCCGTGTCCTTGTCGAAGCTGCTGTTGAAATAGGTTTTCAGAGGGGTGGGAGGGGGGCCCGGTGCCTGGGGAGGAGTTGAGTGGAGAAAACCAGATCTGCCTCGGCGAACAATGTTCACATGTAATGGATTGGGCCGATGTTTGGATCGCATCGGTTGGGAGAGGAATCTTTTGAGTCACTTTGAACGTGTACCTGGAAACCTAGTGATTATGCGGATGCACAAGGGACGATGATAAGAAAGCAAATAAACTAGCAAATATGTAGCAGCAACCAGAAAAAAAACATTTCTAACGAAAAATGAGGAATACAAGCGCGCTAGACGAAAACCTGAGAGCAGTTAACTAGGCCACCTTGTTCGTGAAAAACCTGAGCACCCGCATGTACTGCGACATTCACGAACTCATGCGCTACGTTGAGCGGTTGGTTCGTGCTACAACATACGAACCTAGAAATCTAAATCCTTGGGTGAGAAAACTTTCATCAGGTACAAGTGCCATCGTAAGGGATTCGCACGTCGTCCAAACGACGGAGAACGACACAGACTGCTCGATTACACACGAGGTGACGGGTAGTTCAACGTGAAAAATCAATTCGTTTAGAGTAATCAGGTTTAGTGTGATGGACGAAGCATCCACGTAATTAAACCGCAACCGTTGACTGAATCCCGAATAAGTGCCTAGTAAACATGTCACCGATGACCACCGGTGGACAAGGGTGGTTAATAGAGTGGCATACAGCCGGTGGTGCTACCATTAACTACGGTCAAACAAAAGTGACAACCCGAAACAAATTTCAGGGCAACTTTGCTGATTTTTTTGAATTTTTTAAAACCGGACGAAGCTAATGGCTGCAAACGTGATATCGAGTTCGGCACTAGTCGTAATATGGGTATTGTTGACCACAGTATTCTTACTGTCCTCTGAGTACCCTGAACATGAGTCTGGATAGCCGCGTGAAGCCTGATGCGGGGCCCGGTGCCTGGGCAGGAGTTGGGTGGAGAAAACCAGATCTGCCTCGGCGAACAATGTTCACATGTAATGGATTGGGCCGATGTTTGGATCGCATCGGTTGGGAGAGGAATCTTTTGAGTCACTTTGAACGTGTACCTGGAAACCTAGTGATTATGCGGATGCACAAGGGACGATGATAAGAAAGCAAATAAACTAGCAAAAATGTAGCAGCAACCAGAAAAAAAACATTTCTAACGAAAAATGAGGAATACAAGCGCGCTAGACGAAAACCTGAGAGCAGTTAACTAGGCCACCTTGTTCGTGAAAAACCTGAGCACCCGCATGTACTGCGACATTCACGAACTCATGCGCTACGTTGAGCGGTTGGTTCGTGCTACAACATACGAACCTAGAAATCTAAATCCTTGGGTGAGAAAACTTTCATCAGGTACAAGTGCCATCGTAAGGGATTCGCACGTCGTCCAAACGACGGAGAACGACACAGACTGCTCGATTACACACGAGGTGACGGGTAGTTCAACGTGAAAAATCAATTCGTTTAGAGTAATCAGGTTTAGTGTGATGGACGAAGCATCCACGTAATTAAACCGCAACCGTTGACTGAATCCCGAATAAGTGCCTAGTAAACATGTCACCGATGACCACCGGTGGACAAGGGTGGTTAATAGAGTGGCATACAGCCGGTGGTGCTACCATTAACTACGGTCAAACAAAAGTGACAACCCGAAACAAATTTCAGGGCAACTTTGCTGATTTTTTTGAATTTTTTAAAACCGGACGAAGCTAATGGCTGCAAACGTGATATCGAGTTCGGCACTAGTCGTAATATGGGTATTGTTGACCACAGTATTCTTACTGTCCTCTGAGTACCCTGAACATGAGTCTGGATAGCCGCGTGATAGCCTGATGCACTTAGCCAAATCAGAAAGCCAATGGAAGTGCAAATCAGCCGATCTGTGTAACATTGACGCCTACAGGCGTGTCATGTGCAGCCGAAATCAGGCTGTCTATGAAGATCACGTGAAAATTTCTAGGCGGGCCAAAAGTGATACTAAAAATAGAACTCACCTATTGAGGGCAAGTGAAGAACAACTAATTAAATAAACGGTTATCCCATTGCCATTTGTGAAATACAGTTACGTTTTGAGCTGATTCTCCTGATGCCTCCCCCTTTGAAGTTGAGTAGTATTAGTCCGGTATCTCGGATTAACTTGCATCTTCGTCACTGAAATCCGTTTGCTTGTCGTTTTTCATGGTTGTTCATACACAGGAGCCTCTGGCTGCTCCACAACCTGAGCTTCGGTTGTCCTTCCTCCGTTCGTGTCCAGGTGTTTTATCAAAATGTTCAGAGGCAACGCATTCAACCTCTGAGTGGGTTGTGAATAAGCTTCTTTCAACTGATTTGTATTAAAATCCCACGTTTAGGAACCCACATGAGCGTCATAGATGACATTTCCGATTCGCTAAGTGATTTTGCCTTGATACCAGGATATACGATTACCACGATAGTCCTTTACTAGCACGCTCTGTCCGATGTCTAAATGTCACCTTTTTGCACCATGCTTGTGATTATAGTAGGATTCGATTTCCTGATTTGATAATGCCACCCCTCCTTTGGAGGCTTCAGAAAATCAAAGGCGCTTCGAGGAGTGCGGCAGAGTAGCGCCTCTGCAGGCGACTTGACCTCCGATGTGGATGGATTTGAAGTCATGCGGTACATTAAGAGGAATTGTTGTAGTATGTTTGCCGTGGTTCCTTCCGCTTCCGCCTTAAGTTAAGCTCTTTTGAAAGTATCCACGAGTCCTTCTACCGTGCCGTTTGATTGTGAGTAATACGGGGGCGTCCTAACGTGTTCAGTTCTACTGGCAAGGCAGAAGTTCGCGAATTAGGACGACGTGAACTGTGTCCCACTGTCAGATATGAGCTTTTCAGGATAGCCGAATCAACTGAAGACTCCCTTAAACCTGTTGATGGTTGCTGTGGTCATCGTTTTCCTCATGGGAAAAATCTCTTGCCATTTGCTGTAAGCGCCCACGGTAATGAGAAAACCTGGTCCGTTCACGGACCTTGACCATGCATTTTGTGATACTGGCCAATAACGGTGTTCACATTTTCTGAGGGCCTTCAAGCCAACGCACATTGGTGACAAGATTTGTCGAGCGTTTTGGCTTGACTGTCAATAGGAGGCCAATATACACAGCTTCGGATCAATGAATCCGGTTGATCACATTTTCTGAGGGCCTTCAAGCCAACGCACATTGGTGACAAGATTTGTCGAGCGTTTTGGCTTGACTGTCAATAGGAGGCCAATATACACAGCTTCGGATCAATGATTTCATCCGGTTGATCCTGGGATGTCCTTTATGAAATTGTTGCAAACAAGCCTTTGTAGCACCTCTGATACGGCCACTCGTTCTGCGAACAATAGGCAGTATCAACAACGGAAAGTGGCATCCGTCTGTGATGAATTGAAGCTTTGTTTTTAATATTTTGTGGTCACTTGGGAGGTGGCGCCTCTTTGATTGACTCAGCAGCGGAGCTGCTGATACCTCCAAACACTGCTGAGGAAGGGATCATTTCACCAATGTCTTACAGTGTACGAGATTCCAGAAGGTTTGGGTATATTCCCGTCTGACACCACTTTTTGTTTGCAAGCTGCTTCTGTAAAGCTGAGAAATGAAAGTGACGTAACGAAGCCGAGTATCCAGTTGGCACACCACCACAGAAAGCAAAAGTCAAATAAATTTCGATATCATTCTTAACCAAATAGTTCCATCGAAAAGTTTTTTGCCATTTTTCGGACAGAGCTTTTGTTTCACATCAATTTATCACCAATTTGCAGAGCGAGATTTGTTTCATACCAATTCACCACTCAATTCTTTCACACTTGAATCTATGCAGAATGTCAGTCGCTTTGAGGGTCATATTGGATGAACTATATAGTGGACCAGTGGTTGGCTGTCCAGACTAGTAAATTTGCATCCTGTTTCAATGATTTTCAAAAATTTTGCGAAAGATTTTCATAGGATTTTCTGGTTACATCCAGACTCAAACTAAAATGGGAAGTGCGTGCAAACAAAACTACAGGCATGATCTTTTGTCAGTCTAATCTTTGTCTAATCTTTAACCAAGAAATCGGTGGATATACTGTCATTATTGTGGTTTTGGTGCCAGTGTCCTTTATCTTGTCACCCTCTAGGACACGTGGTGGGCTCCGTTCATGTTTTCAGTTATTGCGACCAAAGTCATTAGTTTGTTTGTAGTGTGAGGCGACTTGGGAAATTTCAACTGAAATTTTACACTGAACGTGAAGCCAGTCTATGCTGAAAAGCCAAGAGGTACTCCAAAGCCGTGCCATCACTATCGGGAATCACCAGCAGTGCGGGAAACTCTAGGGAGTCCCGAACTATTTGTGGTTTCCACACTCGTTGCTGGATACGTAGTTCGTTCCATAACAATCAAGTGCAGGCAACTCCTGTGGGATCATCTGACATCGTGGGGGTAATAGTAGCAACTGAATCTCGATGCTCGCATGGCTTCTATCGTAATGCCAAAACCAACCAAACTATTTCGTATTGCAAACGTGAAAAATACCATTAGGTCAATAATTCTGCTGAATACGACCAGTTTGTAATCTTGACTGTACAGTCTATCAGCACACACCACTAGGAGGCGCACGCCATCTCATTGCTGCCGGAGTATGTTCAAATACGAAGACTTTGCCAATTGACCCACTGTCCTAGAGAATCATGCCTAACATGTTCTATTAGATGGTGAACTTTGTGTGGAGACCAAGCAAACGGCACAAAGTAGATTAGATTGAGCATTGATCTTAAGCCTACTGACACGTATTTCATTTTCTAAGGGTACTCATCAACTGCGCATCACTTGCTTGTTCGTCCATTTGGTGAACTCAGGAAAAATCATTTTGGTCAGGACCCATCCACCTTGAACTGATTTCTTCGGCACAGAAGATACTGGTGATCCACCCCCGCCTAAAACTGACAATATTTTCAGCCCAAGGTAGGGGATATCAAGTGGGAATCCTTCACAGACTTACAGAAGCATTTCGTCAAACAGCGCATCGTGACCACTTGACGGAAAGCTATGTTCCCTCGATTCTGACACTTGCGATTGAAACCAAAGTCTCCCACTGTGACGTAATGATCAACTGAGCAGAACTGAGCGAATTGTGAGGATGTGACGAGCAGACAGAATGTTAGGCTATTTGGACAAAACTGCAAACTCGTTCATGCCTCCTCATTACATCCACACAATATGGAGTTAAGATACTGGTGATATTTCCCTCCCATTTCGCGTTTTGGTTTTATCTGCTAGGCCTCGAACTGGAGCTGATTTATTACCTTCTCAAATATGACGACAAAATCGATAGGAAATTTTAAAACTTGGATGAATAACTTGATGAGTGGGCTGGATTAGCATCTGAAAATTTCATTCTGTATGTTCTTATCATTCCAAAGCTTCTACTTTTTTCGCTCACTAATTTCACCTTTCTGTCACGCCCTTCAGAAATGAATTATCAGGAGAGATACAGTTGTCTCCTTTTTCATAGAAAAGCTTTTGAGAGAGATAATACGTAGCTGCTCTGCTAGATCATATACATTACAAGTAAATTATTCCCCGGATGGGAACAGTTTCTCTTATTTTCTTAGAACGATCTTTCTTAGGGAGATAAATGCGTCTCAGTGAGAACGCTGCACACATCTACTAGAACAGCCTTAGTCAGAAATTTGGCGAAACCTCGTAGAACAAGTGGACGCATTCGCGAAGTACACTCATTTGCACATTAATGTATCACCCAGCGTCAAAAACAGAAGTTCAGAAGCTCCAGCGAATTTGGTTGATAGCTAGAGGTAAATGCGATGATGAAACAGTGCTGACACGATAACGCAAATGTATCACAGCTTTGTTAACTGTTTCACAATCAACAACAAAAATCTTGCTAGCCAGTTGCCAAGATTAGCAACCAGATCAAGGACCACCTGAGTGATATCCAGCAAGAGGTGAAGACTCACAAGATCGATAGCCGCACAGAGGTTAGGAAGTTGATATGCAGAACACTGAAGCAGTTATGTGATACTATTTTCAAGCATTCGTTGCAAACCACTGGATTTGACGTGCATAGTCGCGGACTTTTTGACGTCCCAAACACACAGTACTTACGAGGGATTTAGCATTGTCACCATTGCAGATGGGTGTAACTTTAAAGCGAAGTGAACAGCTAACTTAACGCACTCGAAATTAGATCATCCTGCCAACAAACGAATTCACTGATGCCCTCGTCGAACTATCGGCCACCTGTTCAACCCGCGTACCTCTTCGTGGAGTATCGCGAAGATACTAGCCCGACCAGAGAAAGGAAACGCAAGCTCTCCACTAATAGAGTGCTTCACTGCACTACCAGATTATTCGAAAAGTACCTTTACTAAGAATGCAAACTACCCTGAATACTGGAAACACACCAGTCCACCCATGGATAGTCATGCTCTACACTGATTGCTGTAACATATCTCGTCACATCGACTACTTTCTAGATCCAGAGAGATTGTGTGTATGCATTTGTCTGTTAACATTAACCGAGCCTAATTGCTGCAGCAACTTTCAGAAATTGCAACTTAGCGGGATTCCATCGGGTTGTTCCAGAGATACTTCACTTGTCAGACAGTTTATTAAACTAGGTGGCTGAAGACACCCATAACTATCAAAGACAGCAACATCAGTATTGACATTGATGCTTAACTGTCGTACAACCACACAAATTAACTAATTGTCTGAAATCTTATATTGAAAATAGAAGGGTAGGTGGGGTGTATCTTGTGCTGACCTGTTGCAAGCATTCTGAGGTATCTACACTTCCAAGTCACCAATCGAATAATCTGGAAAGAGACTGACAACAGGAGTGCTACTAACATCACCCAGCTGCTGTTTCTTGCAGTATCTCTAACCAAACGTAGAGGGGTAACGGGGACCTGATCCTGAAAGTCGGGTCGTACCAAGAACACCTAATCTTTTCGCACCCCTTTACCAAGTTATATGTTGTTCACCTTCATCATTTTGAAGGAGACACACAAAACAACACTCGTCTAGCTAGACGATGTTTCGGCATGCGTAGCACATGGCCGAGTCACCGCACCTTTCACTGACACCGATCTTCTTCAAGGATATAGGCTATCATCCTTCATTTTCTGTGTCAGCTATACGATCATTCCTGATTTCATTATTTAATATAAACGTGTTGACGACAGTTTGATCGATTCTGACAGCTACACTCAGAAGAATAGTTAAAATTACGAGGAGACTTCAATAAACTCTTGAAGCCATCCCAAGAATACTGTCTATTGGCTGATGTCACGAAATGTAAAGATGTTATTTTCTTGGTGAGTACAAACAGGACAGGCGCCGTAACTTTCCATCCCTCAGTGTCAGTGACATTCCCTTCCAATTATTAGCTCGGTGGCATATCTGGTTTTTGGCCTTTCCAGAAATTCCAACAGCTATTCATATACTGAAAGAGCCTGCACTAAAACTCGAAGGCAGGGATTTTGGAATTGATGGTGTCTCGAACTGTTGAATATGGATCCGTGCAATTGCAGAGGCTTATACCCCCATAATATTTGCAGTAGCACATGTCGTTTTGATAATTTATCCTGGAGATCATGCTACATATATACACCCACGATTCCCTTTTCGTTGTTCTGGAGAAATTTGGCCGCATCATTATGTACGAGTCTTTTTGATGTATTCTAGATATAAAAAGCATGACCCTGTCGGGTAGTTTGTATCACTTAGACGGAACCAAAATAGGTATCGTTTACAGCATGATTTGATGCATGTTAATAATATAAAAATATCTGTCATACGCAGAATCACCCTTCTCGAATTCTCCGGCTATTGCATTTTGACTGTCTTTCCGAGGGTGTAATCAACGGCAAACTAATAAAAGCTTTATGAAAATGTCTTAGAGCTGCTAGGGCTTGTGGACTGTGCAAAAGACAACAACAGTCACTTGAGAGATATGCTTTCAACCACAGAGTTTTCTGTTTCTGATCATCACAACCAGTCGATATATGGTAAACATCTGACCGGATGTCTCAGCTTCTGTTTTAACATCTGCCATCTTGCAGAGGCACTTTACGGTAGCGTCGAAAGATTTTTTTTCGCTACCGCTTCTCAAACAAAGTCGGAGAACAATGGAAACAACGGATCAATCCAGAAGGTTGACATACGTCAGGTAACTAGCCAACAGAAGGAAATATGAATAGTCAGAATAAAATATACCTATAAATGCTACTTGGAATTATGAACTATCATGACCTATGGAGTGCCCTAACAGCTGTGTCACAGCAGTCTTAAAACTCTTGACCAAACGGGCTTAAATGGCACAGCAAACCCATCAACCGCCTTTGCTTGCTAGTAGATCCAGCTACTGTCTTCACAGATGAGGTTCGACAAGCACACTAAGGACGGTGCTGTACATGTAATCCATACCGTTTTTTCCCGCATGCTAGTAACGAAAGACCACCATATTTTCTCCTCGTTTTTGGAGTTTATTGAGAGTGATTGAAGGACTACAGTAAGTGAACTAGAAGAAGGGTGTCAAAGGTAAGGCTACCACATTCTTGAATCACTTCTAAATATGAAATCAGATACAGAACAGCATCACTAGAACCTAAGAGAAGTAAGCCATCGCGTTTTCTTTCAGATATGTGGGATTAATTATTTTGGTCTATAAAAACCATTTTCGCCCTGGTTAACACCAAACTGCTTCATAGCCTGAACTGATAACCAACTCAGAATGATTGGTAAAAGCCGAGCGAGTTTTGTATATTTTTGTCAAAGGATAGAGCATTATTTGAGTTACTGAGTTACTGTTTCGGCCATATAAGTAGACTCTTTCCCTCGACAACTCTTTTTACAACTTGTTGGTCTAGTCGGGCGACTTTCACCCAGTGGCGTTTAGAAGCGTTGTCTGCTCCGTCTGTGGACGCAAGGAATTGTCATTATTCACAAACTGAACTTCCAAACGACCTAAAGCTGTGTAGTGAAAGCACACTAACGTTCCACAGTCACCATATTCCTAGAGGATGGCAAGCATACGCTTGCTGAAGACTCAAACTGCTTGCATGCATGCTGTGAGTAGAACAGCTCAAGCATTAAACAGGGTTTACAGTTTGCCTAAGTCAGTTTTGAACCAACAGAGATGGTACTACGTGCAGCTAATAATACAAGATTTACTCAGGCTATCCAAAGGTTGTCTAAAAAACTCTGCAATCCGATCAGTCACAATTTTTTACTGTCTCCATTGGAGAATAAGCGACGTAGAGGTAAGCAGCATTTAAATTAGTGTCAAATCTGACTTAGCTTTGTTTGATTCGATAAAGTTCAATGGTTACACTGGTCAAGCTCAGATATAGGTCTGTCAGTATCACTACGATCAATCAAGAAGCTGTTGGAGGTGTTGAATGCGCACCCCTGTAAAGGTAGAAAATGTTTCTTCTTAATAATATAGGATGACTTTATTTTCCATTTCAGAACTTAGGCTGGGTAGCATTCAGTTATCCAGACGCTATAGGACTGGTTTACCATCACAAATCTAGATAAATTCAAAGAGAAATTGCCATGTGTAAGGTTCGCCGGTTGAGGATAGCTGCACGCTTATGAATTTAGATCGCCAAATAAACCTAAACCTAAACATGGATTCGCTTATTTTGCTGGCTATTCGACACGCACATCAGCCTCCGGATTCTTCTTACGCGCGAAATTGTGAGGATCATGCATACTATAACTGTCAGTAGACCTTTTCTTTTTCACCGAAGAAACAAGCAATGACGTTTATTTTAATTATGTAGGGATGAAAGTCGGTTAGTTTTTTGAGAGGGATGTTCTTCTGTACAACCGATCCCATTTCAGTCTGCCCTTCTTCTCTCCCCATGAAATCTGCACACCTAGTTCAGAGCGAATAGGGTTTTTAGATTCACTAATACCAAATGTCATCAGTGTTCGTGCCGAGTGACTGCCGTTTGGTTAAAGTAGTTCGATTCAAAGACGTTTATTGACTTTCTGTCACGTACTGTTATGACGGAGGGTTGTCTAATGTGTAAAGTAGTGCACTCGACGTTTTCTCCAAATTTCGAGGTTGACTGTTTCAAGAAAGGGAAAAATTCTATCTTGGAAACAATGTATACATCGGATTTTCTGACTAGACGTGTAAGTTTCACTATGATGGATTATTGAGAAACTTGCCACGATCAGCTGGTTGCTCACTTTGTAGACCAAATAACTCCAAAAAAAATCCAGGATTGTGATCCTATGTCGATGATACCTTCGATCAGATTTTTTAATTCCACCAGTTAATTAATAGTCTCAGCGACGACTAAGGACTTACAATGGAAACGCGGTCAGTTGAAAGTCATCCGACGGAGACAGTTCACATTACGGAAGTTTATGTACAGTTTGCTGATATTGCAGTTACTCCTTTATTAGCTGTTAACGCTTGCGGCGTTGACCCATCAAAAACCCCACACAAATTCTTCAAGACATTTCATGGGCCATGTCTTGTGGCCAGTTCTGGATTTTCCATTTGTGTTCCTGTGCAACGAGAAATAGACGCCCTGGAGGTAAGTGAGGGACTGTATCCGCCGCATGAAGTATTCAAAATTGCAACTACGCGATTGTGATTATGTGGCTTTTAGTTAACCCAGGTGTCAAAAAATCAATTATACCAGCTGATTTTCATTTTCTTGATGACCTAAGACTGATTAGAAAGTCACGAGGGCAATAGTTGAAGAAAAAGTGAAATAATATCTCAGAAATGTCTCATTCAACTCAGTTCATTGTGTTGATCCTCAGTGAGTTGCAATACAAACGTTCAGACTCATCGGCTCTGAACGGGTTCTTTGGATTTCGAGGTTGAAATAGTAGTCTCACGCTCGTGGTAGTCTGCGCACCTGACTGACACGTTGTTGGCGTAGCGTTTCACTTGGTTTTGTTTGACTACTGCTGCGATGAATCAGCAACATTAGAAAAACTACTCTGTCGTCTCCATTCAAAATCGATTACATAGTGAACTTACATTCGCTTTCTCTGAGTAGACCACGTGAAGTATCCGAACAAAAGTGAACTCCACGGCCCCCATAAATGCAAACTACTTGAGGACATGTCCTGTATGTAAACCTCGTTTATAGCGAACTACTGATAGAATCCTATCAGCGTGCTCATGAATATTTAGCCGTGGCAATAACCCATAATACAAACACCTCAAAACGTCCAGTGCAGGTAAATTTGATTTCGACTTATGTCATTTGACATTGGCAGCTTGCATCTACCCATCAAACTTAAATTTCAAACACAGTGTGGCTGTAGAGATTCTGTTTTTGCTGTCTTTTATTGTTAATGTAAAGCTGATGGTAGACCATATTTGACACGTCTTTGCGACTGATATCAAGGTTTTCCTTGGCCAGCCAAATCTTCTGGTTTTTATACGCTAGCTTCACAAATAACCTTCGTGCGATTGGCACTCAACGGTAGAGTTGAGTAGTGGCAATTCTTGTCAAGCGTCTGTGCTTACTCTGGTGATTAACATCAGACAGCACATAACATGAAAAACTTTGGAAAGGGGAGATTGTTGTTGCAAAAGCGCTGCCAGACAAAAACTAACCATATTTCAAAGCATAGCATACAGTTTACATCACTGACATGTGTATTTTTCTCACATGTGATTTCCTTCAAATGCTATGCTAAACGCCTCGTTTTGCAGATTAATCGATCGGACTCAGGCGGTATAGAATCAGGTGTTATAGCGAGAGTCACAGTTCGCCAGGGAATACTATGTCCGGTCCCATCAGGAGCCGCCATCTAATATCGATAGCTTCCAATAAAAAAAAACAGGCGAGATGACAGATTTAGTGAGAATCAAACAACATTCATTCTCGCTTCTTGGTCCACAGTTCTTTCCATTCTTACTCTGATTGTCACCACGCTCCAGTCCTCATCAAATACAGTAGGGCATCATTTTCACCGAAGTTGAACATCAGTGTTCAACACTGATGCTTCGCTGCCGCGCATTCTTCCTGCACTTTCGATACGCTGCTGAGGACATATCACTAGAGATATTCAATAACCATAAGCTCCTCACGTATCGGGAGACCTGAACACCGGGGTTTTGGAAACCGATTTTCGCCTCACTACTTCGTTAATGATACAACCAAACAAAAAATCGGAATGGTGGATACTTCGTAGGACACCAGTGCTTGTAAGGAAGCTTTTAGTAAGCCTCTCAAGACCTTCCTTGTGCTCAAACGAATATCAATACAAATAATGTCATAATCATGAACTGCTGAGGCGTAATTTGTAACGCGACCATGTTGAAAAGAACGAACGGCCGACCGAACCGAATGCACTCTTGAACTTAAGGAACAAAAAGATCGTAAGGTGGATGCACGCATGCCGCTACCCTACACTTGACGGAATGTGAAGATGTGAACGCCTTTAGGAGTCTGATTACCACCAGAGTTAAGTTAATCCTTTTTTGGAGGCTAGTTAGCCGTTTGTATCAGTGTATCACCAGAGGCATCTTTGTGTCATTTGCGCGTGTCAGCTGGTATAGTTT
Organism: Opisthorchis viverrini; assembly: GCF_000715545.1. Lineage (NCBI taxonomy): Eukaryota > Metazoa > Platyhelminthes > Trematoda > Opisthorchiida > Opisthorchiidae > Opisthorchis > Opisthorchis viverrini. Next base: position 497,346 of record NW_008751985.1, on the reverse strand, counting down.
ACGCACACTCTCGGAAGTTCTCGCCTCCTCCGAATCCTCGGCTTCATGGACCCACCAAGTTTCTCGATCCACGCAGATGCCCCTTTTTATCTGATATCTGTCCGAGATTCTCGCATTTTTCGTGTTGCTCAAGTTATGGTGCTTGGATGTAGTTGGGTGCATCGTTACCCAAGCGGAGCATGCCGTGCCTTGAAGGGTTTTGGATAGTGCCTTCCAGGAAGTATCAGCATCAGAAGATGTGTTTCCCTGAAATGGACTTCAGCAGGGAGGTTTATTAGGTTCCGACGATTCCTGAATGACCAGGCGCCGTGTGCGCGTCTCGAGCGCCCTTAAATGTGCAACGAGCAGCACGCGTGACTCAAATTCACATAGGTATTCCAGACCAAGCGATAATCAGTTATTGGCACTTACAGCTAATGACAATATGGTCTATCTGTGTTGCGGGTTGGCATGCATACGGGGAAACGCCATGTAGAAAACCGTCTTCGCTTGCTTCAGAAGTGGTACTACTACTATGATCAGTACATATCTGCATCAGGCGTTCGCAGTTGCCCGTGTATCCCGATTCCAGTTCCAGAATACCACGCAACTGAGCAACGCTTTAAGCCTACCTACGTGCTTAGACATATCACCGGCAACCAGAATAAGCGAGCTCGTAGCTCGCCGAAACAAGGCACTCACAGCGTCGTGGAAACTGCCTATGAGAGTATCACACCTGCAATTTGTTGGGAGCATAAATGGATAAGAGGAACGGACAACGACTGTCAGCTCGTTTGCGGGATATACCCACAGTTACCGCCAAACTAAGCACAGAGACAACAACCAGTAAGCGAACACGCAAGCAGAGACCCTTTAGTTCGATAGTTAAGAACAACACAAATCCAGCAGAACCAGCTGCAATGGCTTTTGGATCACCACAGGAAGTGATAAGAAGTCGATGGGGAAGTCAATTCAGCAACCGCATATGGGTTTGAATCTTCCCTTCAGGCAGACGGTTCATACGAATAGCAAGCGAGTCCAGCAAACATGCAGGATTATTCCGTCATTCGACTTGTTTCAGATCGCAAACGCCGAAGGCCGTCTGTCAACTGAACTGACTGTCGAGAGTTGAAGAATGATTTCGAAGTGTATACGACCGCGGTGAACGGATCTGTCAGTTCTTGGGAACGGGCATACGAAGGTGTTGCTAACAACGCGAAAATGAGGGGAGAAGAACACATGCACTCCACACACACTCCACCTTAATGACCCAGGCATCTAGTGACGGTCCATAACTCATCCCCACGGCAGTCCAACGGTCGGTTATTCTGATGTATCACTCTTTGTCTGGAGCATTCTGGCGCGGTTGGCCCAGCTGGATTAGGCAGAACCGACAATCAGGGGACTCCCGAACTGAACTAAGCTAATACAGCTTGGAACTTTTTAGCCTGATACACAGAACACATCCAAAAAGACAGGTTATTAGTGAAGACATCGCAGATAACATCGGACCACCCTTCTGACTAATTAGCTAAACACCTTCAAAAAATCGTAGATGAGAGAATCAGCTGAGTTTCAGGTGAGTCCCCCGTCAAAACAAATCTGGTATGCAAATAAGTGTATTTCACTATATGGGTTCAAGTAGAACATAATATTGACGAAAAGTCGAGGACTGCGCCTACCTGATGAACCCCAAGAAGGGTGAAATCGGTTGTATATACTTTAATCCTCACATGTTTTTAGAAGCTTAATATGTTTTCCTGCAGCATAAGAAAGAAACAGCTTGAAGATGATGTTGTGGTCTACTGAAATGCATGTAAGCAGCCGTATTCTCCAAAAAATTTCCGATTGCCTACACGACTCTAATCCGTCAAAACATGTGTATGTGCGTGTCGCAATAAGCGAGCTATTTTCAAGTAGAAAGTAACTAATCGAGTTTTACTTGCTATATTGGTTTAAAAACAGTGCTTCTATATGCGCTTCGGATAAATATGCGGAGGGAGGCTCTAATCACTTTATCTAGAGGTTTCGATTTAGCTCCCTCCTTGAAGTTAGATCACTTATTGTCATAACTTGCTGTCTTTGATTTCCGCCACATGTCTCTGGATTCATGGGACTATGATCTGTTTACTTTGGACCAGATGTTCGGTGACAAAACATTGATATTCATCTTGAAAAATGACGCAAGTGGAAAGTGGTCTAAACTGTCATATTCGCTGCCTGTCATCGTTCTTGTTAGCATTCTCTTTGTACTGGATCACGCTGAATGGCAGTGAAGCATGGACGCTAGAGATGTGGATAGTTAGGATTGTGCCTGTAAATCTGGAGCAACCATTCCCCTAAACGAAACTGACACAATAAAAAGTATGATAGTACAGGTTACATGCGACAAGTTTTTTCACCTCATCGCAGAAATGATAACGCAGAATCTGTCAATAAGCTGCTGTCCTAGACCAGCTGCAAGGCAAGTAGTCACCTAAGGTCAGTCGACATTTTGGGCAATTAAAAGGTTGGAGAATCGAAAGTTCGATCTAAATGATACAATACAATTATGAAAAATATTATGAAGAACACCAAGCTAAACGGAGAATACTTGAGATAGCAAAGTGTGTACCTAACAAGCCGTTTGCTGGGCTTGCACCTAGCAAGCTACCGCCAACTTGATCATCGTCCGTTTTTGAACAGACACGAATTCACTAACAGAAGACAACTTCGGCGAGAGAAAAGCCGTTCCCACTCTACAGCCAATAAGTAATCCTGGAGGCTACGTCAACAGCAGCGGAAGGAACGGCATCTATAAAATTTTAAACTGAGAATTTAATATTCGACGTGCAGACTCCCTCAAGGATGCACACATGTTCTAAACAACAACGCGATCTGGTTTACTTACAACTAATGATGAATTCATAAGATGGCGAAAGGTGTTTTGCAGCGTTGAAGGAACACAAGGCGTCCACATATAGACACTACCACCGTGAAGAAAAGTAGTACTCCTAAACCATCATATTACTGTGAGATATCCTCAGCTTCCTACGCTGAATGGCACAAAGAACTGATAATTTTCTGCAATAATCGCTCCCGAGATTTGAGAATTTTAGTGGACTAGCCATCATTAAAAACAGCTTACACTTTAGTTTTTAGAGCGTCGATATCCGCTTATTTTCTAACCCGAAAGATTAACCTGACGGTTCTTCGACGTGTACAAAGTACTTTGATTTAGCTGACCTACATGAACCTCTGAATACAGAATAAACAGATTTGAAAAGTGAATTCTCTACACAGCTATATGAATTGAGGTGCGTGAGGTCTCTGATCGATGTCATTCTGGAGTAGTTAAAACCAATAAACTTTCGGGTGAATAAGAATTCCTCCTCGTCTAAGAAAGACTGCAAAGCTTCCTAGATTTGTCGGCCGTTTGTTCTTCACCTCTTGCGGGACTGGAATTTTGGACTCGGGATTCATGAGAAACGGCGACATTCAACGGATTGTTGCCTCTGTTGTAGAAGCTGAACGTCATACCTACGGTTAAGGAGAAAACCAGTGTCACTTCAGTCGGACCATTCTTTAGCTCAGCTTACTGGATCACAGCTCCCATCAGCAGTTTTTAATGCCACATACTTTTCCCCTACCCTTTTCACCATTAGGATCTTACATCAAGATCATTCAATCTTCCAAATGTATACCGTCCTGTATGAATTGCTTATTTGGTCTTTAGGAGTGCAGATTCACTAAGGTGGCGCGTGCTTTGGCTTGCACGAACGGATTAGTAGCAGTACGTTCAGAATCGCGCATCACTTCCCTCAACCGGAAACTTGGTTTCCATAGTTATATCCATGGTTGCATAGATTGATCCAGGTTGAATGGTGTCTTTTCAATAGAGAATTCTATATGCTGAAAATCGGAGAAGCACTGCACAACTGTTTCACCCTTATTGAGAGTCATCATCAGTGAACATTTAATGAATCTCCAGGGTGGTTCGAACTCGGGGCTATTAGATGGCTAGTTTACCACGAGTGGCTGATAGACCTGCGTCACGTACCCTCAAATGATGCACTTTCAGGTCTAGATCTCCAGTGAGTATGGTTAGTTTCGGCACTGTACACGTAGCCGAGAAATGCTGGTCACTTTGGCTCATATACTAGGCCTATTTTGTAAACTCGGCACCTAAGCTGGCATTCGTTGGATGACCTTCGGCAGTTGGATGAAAAACTTGATGTTTTTATCGTCTCAAGGTGAGGTGATATATATGAGGTGATATATATGTATAATCATTTATAATATACGTATGTGTATTTTGTATCCACAGAGTTATCATCAATAGTTAATAGTAGTTAGAGGTGGCATGTCTGATTGAAATGTCTGGATCCTGTTGGGTCCAGATGGTTTTTTGGTTATGGGAGCAGGTCTAGAAAAAATGTTACGCTACGTTCTGCGCCGTAACTCGTCCTTGCATGGACTGCCGATCACTTCGGTGATCTCGCTGTACCTGACTAATGTAGCTGACCACGCTAACCTACGGTTGTCGGTGGAGGTTCGTCAGTGCACTCAAAAGAATAATCTATATTGTTCGAAACGTCTGAGAAAAACCCAACCGAAATTTGTTAGTTAGTTTCCTAACAAGTCCTTGACGGGAGTTGCAAAAGGGAGTTCGGCTAGGCGTGCCTCCTCAGTTGGAAGTACAAACCCTTCACAGAATGACTGATGGCTATCAGTTATACCATCGCATGCACTTTTAGCTTGAAACCTTGAATCTTTCGCCGTTGCCAGTGAAGTACCAATGTTAGTTACAATCCTGCATATATATTATTACATGTTTTTCCTTAATTCGTACTCTCAGAGACCATTCATTCACTGACTCGCAAGGTTTCTCAAAGAACATCCACTTGTGTTTCCTTATTTGCTCCCCAACTAGTTTTTTTTGTTTCGATCGTACCATTATTTCCAAACAGCTTAACCTACAGTGTTTGGAGGCCATTTTTAGAAATGTGTTGCGTTAGTCAGAGGTAGATAATTCACGAAGACATCTTTCTCAGTGATTATAGTTACTTTTGCGCTAATCCACAAAAACGAAGCAAAAACGATTCGGCTTTAACTTGGTCCTGAACAAGAAGTATGGCAATTTAGGAAACGAGTGGCTGGTACTTTTGTGTAGTACATCGGTAAACCACGTGAGCATATGTAGACAATCTAGTCCAGTGCACGCTCTTGCATTGCCCAGTTCAGCTTACGGCTGGGTTGCTTATTAGTTTATCAATATAGCCCATATGCAAGTGCAGACGGACATGAGTACGTGAAACGTTTGTGTACTGCCCAGGAGCTAATCATTCAATTTAAGGTAAACAACCTTGAAGAACCGGAGCAGCATCATTCCTCTTCAAGGAAGAGGAACCGATGGTTCTTCGCTCTTTTTGATAGGGCTTTTGATCATAGTCATTGATTGGGAATCATCCATACGTCCAGACCAGTCCTCGAGCAAAAGTAACGGTGCTGGACCATTTCGTTGTTTTTGCGACGGGGTTCATAACACAAAACCATTCTGTCAAAGGGGGCCAGAGTGTATGTTCTGGAGGCAGTCTGTGAAGGAGACAGTCACATCAACCTTGTCCAGCTAGCTATATTTGTAGAGTTTTTACACTGTTTTGAATGAAGCACGCTTTCTGTTTCGAAAAATCCGTACACTTACAGTGAAGCGTTCGTATGAAAATCGATGACGTCACCAATGGCGGGGATGATAACATCAGTGATCATAGCGACTTTCCGCATTCCTATAGAGCTTCATATTTGTGAGAAGTCCTTTCATCCGTTTTCTATAGCTCCGGTATACACGAGAAATTTCGGCCACGAATGTAAATCATTGAGATCAACATAGAGCTTGAAAAAGTGCGCTCTTATCCGAATTCCCAGTCACTCCCATTGAATGTCTAATCTGACTTTCACCCTTGTGCTTCTTCCATCCTCTGTAGGAGGTGGAGTTCGGCCAAACGACCTATTTAAAGTCTGTGTGTCTGTTGTACGCTAACTGTTTGTCCGATCCTCATCATAACGAAAAACATGTGACTGATGTTATCTACAGCGTAAGGCGGATGTTGACTAAAGGTATATAACCTCGAGTTTAAACTAGGTCACCAGCCGATCCCAGGGAATTAACACTAATGGCACTAACCAGCACCGGAGGAAGTGTGGCGGAAATACAGTAAGTGTTCTATGTTTTGTTGCCTTCACTTGTCTCATACATAATTCAGTTTTTTAGTGTTACATTGCGCTTCGCTGTGTTGTAGCCGGTGGCAAACTACACTAAAGGGTTGCGCACCAAACTCAGTAATCTCCAGTTTTATAGATTTTCGTAAAATTTACGTTCTTCGCATTTCCCGCTATACTGTTTTACCCCGGTTACTGAACCCTGGTGATCCAGATCAAAGTTACGAAGCCCTCCACACTGCAGGTTTTAATGTTCTTTCATCGGTGAAGTATAATGTCGGCATAAACGACCTAAGGCTGTCACCTTGTCGTGGTGGTCGGGCTTCTATGCTGCAATGATAGTGCAGGTTATACTAGCTGGAACTCAGTTCCTTAGGGTTCAAACATGCCTGGAAGGACAACGGGGAGGAGCCCAGCGAAGAACGGCGAGTCCCCGTCCTGCGAGTAGTCATATTACCAGGCGGTCTGGAGGGGAAGTCGTACTGTCCTCTGTGATAGGGGAGTGCAGTTAGTAAGACGTTTACCCCGGGCGACTAGCATATCCAAGTTCATGAAAGCAGCGATGCTGCCTAACCCCCAAGAAGGACGGGTGAGAAAACGGTCGGTCCAGAAACCGCACACTTCGATCGCTCAACGGTTAACCGTGACCACCAGCGTATTACTCAATACGGTCGCAATACTTTTAAAATCAGAGTCTAGTTGCTGCTCAAAAGACACTTGCTGTGCGCAGCCGCATCAGGACTGAGACAGTAATGCCTTACTCCTTGCGTCATCGGGCGAGGCCGACCCCCTTGCAGCCAAGTGGGTCAGACTATTGAGTCATTGGCTCCGGGATGGGTTTATCAAGAGAACCCTAACAACCGCTACCTCGCGGTTCCGAGGTTATGGTCAGGGTCCCCAAAACATCCTCCCACTGCCTTGTGGGCTAGAATTTTGAGTAAAAGGCTTAAGGTGGGGTACGTCAACCAAACCCCCTTCTTCAGTCTGGGCAACCGGAATGTATCATTTTCCCTTGAAGTTCTTCGCTCACCAGCCTTCTCCTACACCCATCGTACAATGCAATGCAATCAACCCATCTGCCACTCCCCTAGCCACTACTCCCTTTCTAAACCTCCACCCAGAAAAATAAACTAAAATAATCACTTACTAACCTCAAAAGACCTGATCCACGTTGCAGCCTTTGATGTCAGTAGTTTGTCAAACTGGACAGCAGGAATCCCTTCCTGAAACCTTGCTTCCTCTACTTTTCGATGTATATTGTGTATCCGAAACGGCAATAAAAGACCCCACTTCGGTTGTGAACCCCTAGCCCCTTAAGACGAGCTCAAATGCTTCACATTTCATTCTTCGGGTATCTGGTGATCCTGACGCAAAGGCTTGTGGTATCTCCGGTGTAGGAGTTTCACTCAGCCACAGAGCTGAAAGCACCTTAATGAACTGGATCCCAGTAGACAGTCGCCTTTGCGCTGTGCGGTTATCTGGCTCAATTAAGATCAATGGAGGTTGATGAGGTTAACAGTGTTTATTGGTCATATCACCATACGCCACAACAGACTGCAGTTCTGAGACTGAGAACAACGAGTTTTTATCAAGATCTGTCACGATTGCTTCGGTCGGCAAGAAGGACGGATATAATAATCCTGGAGGGTGATGTGAATGCCCAAGTTGGACAAATAAGTCCGGAAGAACCATAGTCAGGTGGTAGATCTGAAGTCAATGCTAAGCGTACGGATAATGGGAGCGGCTTCTTCAGTTGTGTGCAGATCATTATCCGTTCCTGGCCAGTACGAACTCCCAACACAAACGGTCACATCGAGTTACTTGGAGGCCACCTATCACAAGACAGTCATGGACTCAGTTGGACCATGTGACTACTAGTTACCAATGGAGGGCGTGAGTTAAGGATTGCCGTTCTTTCGGGGATTCGCAACTTGACTTTGATCACGTTATCGTGCGGGCCTGGTTAGTGCTTCGTTTTCCGTCAGCAGAACGTGTGCCAAAGGAGAGCAGATTCGTTCATCAACTTCGACAAGTTTCAGTAGCAGAAGAGTATCGAGCTGATCTGGCTAGAGTACTACTAGAAAGGCAGTAATGCTGACGACGAAGAATGCTTGGAGACTGAATGGAGGCGAGTTAAAGACACAATGCTCTCAGCTCTCAGAACTGTTTGTGCAGGCAATCTGACTCGACTAAATGAACACTTGACATCGTGGAGATCAGTAGATCTTATTGCTGTCAGAAAGGTCATACCAGTAACTGACAATTGTGATGGCGCACGCAAATCCCTCAAACACCGGATAATCAGGGGTTTGAAGAATGGCAGACAACGCTGGTAGATTTCGAAGGCCCAGGAGATGGAGAAGGCTGTCCTTGCAGGCAACAGCAGCGTACTGTTTCCACTGATTCGATCAACTGGTCGAAAGAAGGCAGATGTTGGCAAAACAATACGCGACAATGACGGAGCGGCAATTCACTCTCTCACTCGTCGTCTTGAACAGTTTACCTGGTCTCCTTCAATAAAAGAAGAACCCAAGGGATCCGAATGGAACATCGACATCAACCTGATAGCAGCAATCGAAATCAGGCGTGAGATATCAATCATGAAGTTTAATAAGGCCTCTGACCCCGCGCTCTTCAAAGTTGGTGGGGTCCTGGTCAAGTCTGACACCCATACTACGGAAGATTTGGAACGAAAATATAACACCAGCCGAATGGAGCTCCTTGACCGCTATGTTTTCAGAAAGTATACGAGGACGTCTTGTGAAAACACTCGTGGCATCATCCTGGTGTTCATCGCATCTAAGGTGCTCTCTGGCATCTCTTTTCGCTGGTTAGCGGATTGCCGAGAAAGACAGATTCGTGAGAATCACGCTGGGTTTTGCCCTGGTCGAGGATGCCCCGACCATATCTTTACTTTGAGACAAATGTTTGAACAGCGCCCCTCCCTCAAACATCCCACATTGATCGTTTTTCTTTATTTGGAAGCTACTTTTGATTCTGCTTACCTTGAGAAGCTTCGGCGGTGAAACATTGATCGGCGCTTGTTTCACTTTTTGCGTGCTCTAACTGTAAGGGTGCGGTCAAAACTCTGCAAGTAGACTATAGCTAAGATAAACTTTTGCAGGGAACATAGGTGTACTAACCACCAGCACCCTGGAAACAGAACGAGTGCAGTAGCTGACTAATCCAAACAGGTGTGTTGCGATACTTGCGTTTATTGTGACTTTGGAGTGCTTTGATATCTGCTACTTGGTACATCATGACCTCTTGCATGAACACGAAAGCAGAAAACGCACCTATTTGGCGTAGACATTGTCTCAGTGAGAACCATTCAACTGCATTCACTTGCTCAGTCTATCGGAAAGTAGGCGCAATTTCAAAGCGCCTGTAAATGCTGTCATGACAACTACTAACAACACCAGTTTCTTGTTTTTCGACTGATCAGCTTGCTTCATCCTGAATACGTACACTGAGGGTTTCCGACACTCATCACATTCGTTCGTAGCACCAGTCCATTTCGATAGTGGTTCGTATCGGCTCTAGAAAAGCTCGCCTTGGTCATTGTAGAAACTGCTCACGATCATGGGCATCCACATGTCACCAATCGGTACCTCATAAATATTTGTGTGTGAAGCCTTTTAGCTATTTCAGTGTGATCTCTCAAATTCTACGTTGAGCTTGCTTTTGAGACGCTTTTACTGTTGCGTAGAAGTAAAGATGGTTGTCTCCATACGGAGGGGCTATGTTAAGACACAACGATCATCTCAAACGAGCGGAATCGATATTGGGTTTCCATCTTATAACGATTGTTTTCATAGCTCGAAATTGCGTGTATACACAGGTACAGGCAGCATTATCATGGATGTTCAATCGATACTTCTGTGCTGTGTGCAGACTTCAAATTAATACATTACTCTGATCTTGGAAAGAAATACCCGGCGACATCAGAAAGCTTCTACGACAAGGATACTTCCCTTATAAAGCGTATCATACATTTTCCGCATCAGGGTAATATAATTTTAGTTGCATTTGAAGACGAAACCAGAGGGAGAAACACGAGGACACCGTATATCAGACCACGAAATAGAACACAAGAAACAAAGAGGAAGAGAGAAGCTCACATAATTAGAGGCCTACACACGGTTGGCATCTTCATTAGTCAGTTCAGCGCATCATCCACAACGGAAAAAGGGTGGGATAGCCAAATGAAGTACTCGAATGATAAAAAAAAACCCGGAAATCACTATAAGCATATGCGGACGAATGAGTATCAGGCGGTTGCGACGCAGAAGCTTAAAAAAACGAAGCTGAACCAAAAAAGTTTGCTATTTTTCTAAAACAACTGTCTGGACTATGATATGATGCCATACTCCGGCGGCTTTTTGTAGTTTACAGTAAATGTCTGGTGTCGACTGTCTCAGTTAGAAGTGACTCTTCATGTGAAGATGTTTTTGTGCTTAGCAGATGCTGCAAATGTAAAAAATAGACTGTGCCAAAGGTGGGTGGGCTTGCCGGGACCAGTATTTTATAACGAACCCAGCTGTACCAAAATGTCATCATGATTAATGATAATAGGATTAGTGGATTACCACTAATCCTGGCCGATTGGCGTCCGAGACGAACTTGTCGGTCAACAACGGTTGACCTCTAGACGCCTGTGCACAGTAGATGAACCATGGGTTGTTTGCGCGGGGCAAACTGTGGTATTAGCCCTGATGCAGAATGAAATCTGTGGGCGAACATGCAACAGTCTGTTGAGACATCAGGTAACCTAAGCGCAATAACTTAACGGTGGGCAACAGCAACGAGGGGCTTGCTTAATCAGTTGCTGGTTTGCCAGTTCATCAGATTGCGGCGGACAGCCGTACGTCTCCAATGCTTTATGTGGGTGCCGTTGCCGCGCCATTTAGGTGAGGATGGATAGTCAAGTGGCAAACCAGTAGACGGATGGCCACCGATAACGTCAGCTCGTAGTAAGGCACTAATGGGTAGGTGTTGATGAGCGATCGGAGTTGTACTGTTGGCATACGTTGATTAGAAACTTGAGAAACTGGGTAGTTGACTGATGCATTCATAGTGGTTTATGGTAAGCTGCTGCCTGACGAGTCCGATACTCCTAAGATCTAAGCACCCGCAAGTACGGATAGATTTAGCAGGTCGTGGTTGTACTGAGCTATTTGCCCAACACTGCACAGACGTTTCTAATGATACACTTTCGTTCGAGAACTGAGATGTGCTGTGCTCCAAAGTTCCTCATGGCCGCACAGACGGCAGTTCGCCAATCCTCTGTTAAAAGTGCCAGACTCCTGCAAAAGTTGAAACTAAGGTCATGGTTTTTCAAACTTATCTGATGAATGAAAAAAATAATAGTATCCATAATAATAAAGTCAAATGGGTAGTAAGGTGCATAAAAAAGCGAGTGGAGGATACTAAGAGTGGTAGAGTTGTGACCGAAGAGAGGGACCAAAACCCGATTTTTAGGATGGGGTGAAGAACAAGACCGTCGCTCGAATCTGAAACGGTGCTCGGAGTAATAAAGAACGACATGCATTTCAAATGATGACTTGGAAACACCGAAGGATATAACAATGCCCTGGTCAGCTTTGATTTTGCCTCCGATCACTTCTGAAACTCAGTTCACATGAGCTTCTGATTTTGCATTTACCTATACTCATACAGCTGTTAGTTCAAGTTACCTGAGCTATATCCTTGATAACCAAGTCAACGTCGATTAGCAAGCTTGGTCCAGTTCATAATTTCCGACCCGTCAGATCGTTGCCATGGGATCAGCTGGTAGCCAAGTCCGATTAGTTCCCCGTAAACCTCGATTCAGGTAGGTGAACTGGCAGTGTTTGTCTTGCGGGGAATAGTTAACTTTCAACAAAGAAACATTACGTAAATGACAGACATCGTCAGCAGTGCGAGTCTCACTAAGCCCCAGAGTCTCGAACCAGCGACCTCTCGGCTACAAGTTTGAACTATCAACCGTTCGGCCACAAGCAGCTGATCAGCAGTGTGACTGACTTGCAGACAAGATATAGCACCGCTCATCTTTCAATTACGGGATCCACATCACGTGGTCAAATGTGCTGACTGCCTACCGAGCAACGAATTCTCAGATGGAACTTTCATTCGTCGGGTGAAGTCTATTCTTGCTCTGACCTACTTATAGATTGTTGTTTGGTAGGGATATTAAATATTTTGGGTGATGCGACTGCGTGAGCACAGTAGACTGCCCCCCAGTTACCATGCATATTAACGGAATCTCTGATCATTATATATATATATATATATATTCGAGAACAAGAAGGGCTCAACAACGCGGTAAACTCCCTCTGACGTTCTTTTGTAGATATGCACAAAGCCGCAGGTGTAACCCAGCGAAGTAAGCAACATCGTCACTAAACAGCACATACGCCTGACCACGGTTAAAACAACATTCTTGTAGTGACTGCACTGAATATATTTGAGCTCCACGCAACTTAAGCGTTGCAGGGGTTCCTATCGCATCACGTTTCATGCAAATTAGAAAAAAACGGAACGGTGACGTCCTAAACAGCAATCGAAAAAATATTTTCCTCGAGCGAAAAAGCAATGAAGACGTTCTGACGGTCTTTTAAGTTGGTAGGAAAGTTTTTTCGAATGATTTTCATGTTTCCATAATTGAATGATGGCGACAGTTAATCTCTTTGACCCACTGAACAACGATGTGCATATGACACAGTTCCTTAAACTATCTTGGTACCGTAAAGAGTCCTGACTAACAAGGGTGCCTGCCCCCCATTGGAAGGTTTGGGAACAGACGTAACGATGTGCTCATCAGCAGTCGTAGGCGAAATTACATCATCCGAAGATCAAGCTTCGGGACCAGAGGCTTAGGATAGACTGTGGTCGCCCTCATGCCTCCTAGATTTATGTAGTAATAAGACCACCGAATGCATGATACAGGAGCGAGGATTGCATGCTGCATGATGGCTGCCCTACCAACATCAGGACAGAATACGCAACATCAAAGTGATACGACTATTTTGAATAAGCAGTATAGAAAATCTCCGTACAGTACACAGAATCACTAAGCGACCGTCCGATTTTTGACTGCATCTACGCACCAGCAGCCTATTGCGATTCCCACGTTTCGAAACAGCGTTCATTTGAACACGAAGTAAGAGCACAGCCGCATGACGTACAGTTTCGTTCAGCACACATCAGTCCCCTCGGAGGTGCACCCACCACTAAAGTTTAGACCGTATACTCTGCAGTCACTGTAAGGTATAAAAATGATGTCCTATGCCGTGGTTTTGAATACTGCTCACTACATACCCTGAAGTTATTCCTGAGTAGGCTGAGCTGCGTCAATACAGAAAACAGAATTCGGTCAGGTAGATGCGTTTACTTGCAAATAGCTGGTGAAAGGTAATTTCTCCGCTGATCCAAAAATTCGTTCACCCTTGAGATTCTCAAACCGTTTTCCCACTGAATAAGAGACAAGCTTCACTTGAAATGGATCAGTGAGTTGAGCTGTACAAGGCAGAACAGGGTTCCGCTGTCGGCCTTCTACTGTGGGAACTCCAGTGCTGCTGTAACGACGAACCTCCTGGGGATCACATGAGACTCAGAGACCAGGAATGAAAAGTGCGTTATTTGTAGTCAAACACAAGACTCCTCAAACGTTCAGGGATTTGCATTTTGACCAAATTACCGCAGAGGCTTATCATGAAACGCTGAGGCACATGCAGAAAAAATGCCAAAAAATATGTATTGAGTAGAAACCTAAGCTGGTCCGAATATTCAATGTAGATGAACAGGATGGAAGATTATACTGTACAGGGTTTTCAAGTTTGTGACGTGGGGTGGGGGATGAAACAGTGTTTTGTCGTCCAAAGAACACCGGGAAATTTCCAAGAAGGACAAACTGAAAACTTGATGTCTCGCAAAGGGCATGCACTGGGCTTGAGGAAAACGGTGTAACTGGGTTCAGAATGCGACACTAGCTTATCAAGTAGAACCGGCGGATGGAATGCTAGATTACCGAGATCGAAATGGCAGCTATATCCGAACAGTCTCCGTCAACTGGGATTGCACAGTTCCGTGAGGATTCCGTGAAGTCGACACCGTATATTCGGGAATGTCGGGCGCTGGGTCCTTTGAGAGTCCCAGCATGATAGCATAAGATTGTACACGGTATCCGGACAACTGACAGGACAGGAGAGTCGACCACCATTTTCCAAGAAAGTGATGACCTAAACAGATGGATGCGCAAACGAAGTAACAAAATGAACTAGAACGTACAAGCAATGAGTATAGTGAAAACTGATCAGGAAAGCCTATCCAGTACTGTGTTCACAGTACACTTTCGGTAGACTTCTGAGAGACAAGCAACGGAAAACGCAAGGATGTTACCCTTTCTGGAATCAACATAAATTTACTGGAGGATTGACCCATAATGCGTACAAAACCATACGTTATTTGTTCCAACAAATTTGTCCGACACACCGCTTGCAATCTCAGATTGCCAGAATAAAGCAGCAATAGATACGTCTGTGTAATTGAGACTAATAGCAAAGGGCGAGCCTGAGAATATTTGATGAAAAATAGCTGTGGACCCAACTTTGCCTATTTAGGAAACAAGTTTAAAACAGACTGCGAAAATATGCACATCAGACAATCGGTGAAACTTTGGAGCCTATACATGACAGACGGTTAAAATGGAACTCAATTTAAACATCAAAGGAGGAAAGATCCTTTCAGGTCTATAAACTGGAGTTTGTTACAACCAATAAACCCGGTGACACAACCAAAAAGAACGAAGCAATGCGGCTTACGAAGTTAACTTCATGAAATAATCTCCTTAAAAAGACTTCGAGAAGCAGAAACAATCCCGTTCGTGCTTAAGATCCACTTGAAAGTCGGAGGGATAGATAAATGGAAAATAGATAATATCGATCATAACTGAGAGGCAATTGTTAGGAGAGTCGTTAATGTTTGTGAAATTTTCAAATCAACATATGTTACGGATGACTATTGTTGTGTTCACTGGGCCTGATAATTTGGTTGCAAACATTTCGACGCCAACCAAGCTGACATCAGTGCATGAACCTGTAGGCGTTGAACAATATTTTGTTTGTGCCTATACGTTTTGCTTAACCAGAAGACGTGACTTGTGATTACGACTGGCCGTTGGGATGCTCGGCCCCACTTGTTGAATCGTTGGCCAACTCCCTAAACCGGTCGGCGTTTGGATGAGTTGCGAATCTGACTTCTCCCAGATGACCATTTACCTGCGGGTTTCACGATTACCATTGTTATCAACTGATCCGTCCGTCTGATGGTCGGTTTCCCTCGAGTCGTCCGACGAAGCTGATATGTTGCTTCTATACCGAGTAGTTCAAAACAACGGATGGGAACCTGCGAAATTTCTCCAAGTAAAGCATGAAGATAAGGAGACTCAGAGATGAACAAACGGCTCGTCCCACAGTACACCGAAAACGCAGCTGCATTAACAGCACGATCAGTGCAATCACAAGCAATCGATAAACGGAGGAAGTTGACTTCAAAACCTAAGCTGAAGATGGATAAGAATGCCGGGAGAAATTCTGCTTAATAATATACTGTGAAAAGAAGAGGAAAACTTTCTACATGGATGAAGGAACAGAATACAGCAATCAGAGGGCACAATAACCCATGGTTTCAATAGACACAAAAACTAAGGACGCAAATTCAATTTAGAAACTTAGAGGATCTGACAGACAGAAACACAAGCAAGGGAATTCATAGAGGAATGATACTAGAAGAGCTCAACCAACCGGCACATAAGAATTGACCAAACCTACGTACCACTAGAAGCAGAAGATCAGCAAATTAATCGAACAACACAAACGGGGCTCACGATGAGAAGGACAACTCAGATCACAATCGTGGGACCCATAGGTCAAGGGTTACTTGCGGTGAGTCGGAGGGGTCGGACTCAGAGATCATCCGGATGTTAACTGATTAGGGAGCTAGCCAACCGTCTAATAAATGGAGCCGAGTACCTAAACGAACAATCGCAACCGCAGTTCACCCTCTCTTGGGTCAAAAAGCACAAGTTCATCGCTCAACGCCTACAAACCGACGCATCGCTTACTGCACAGTTACTCCGGTTGGTGACGAAATGTTGGTAACCAAACTTCACAGCTCAGTGGGCACAACAGCTAATATATATGTGACAATAATCCGCCAACAGATGACAGTCGGTGGGCTCGAGTGCCTGATTGCTTCCCGGGTAGAGAGACTTAGAAGGGAACATTCAGACTGCCTTTTCAAAACAATTTTCACTTATAACCTGCATCCAACAAAACAAGATGGCTGTTCAGTGTCTGCCATTGAAAGAATTTATTTCGCAGAGGGGCTCGGTGCATCCTCATTCATTTTAAGTAGTAGCAAATGGTTGGAGAAAGCTTCAAACAGATGCGGAAGTAATCGTTTCATGGATGCGGCAAAAATTGAACAAGTTTGTTAGTGGGCTACGCTTTGCCTTTGACGCAAAAAGATTCACCGTATCGAGTGAGTAAGCTGAGGGAGAGAGTAGAGTTTGAATACCGACAGAACCAATCAGAGATATTTAGTTAGCACTAAATCAGTGTTGAGAGTAGGCTGAAAGTCTGTGTCAGCTAATATGGGTAATCGTTTCAAGTGTCGCCCGAAAAGTCCCGTGTTTGTGCGTTGCGACAATCTGGTTAGGGAGTGGGATAAATTAAATGGGTTTTAGCGAGCTCCGCAACTCAGGTTCAAGCAACTTCTGTTGACTTCTCTTAATCGGTACCGCACACTGCGACGTAGTAGCTCCTCAAGCTCTCCTCTACTCCATTCACTATAATACTTTGCAATTCCAACTCCTCGGCCACTGAAGGCTGTGGTGCGAGTCCTTCTTCTCACCGAAACTTCCACGCTTTTCCACACCGATCTTGTTTCCAGCATATAGTGGGAGCCTTGCTATTGTCGGATCCTTAATCAGCACCCGATGTTCATCTACGTTTCACCTTCACCTACGCTCAACAATTCTGGTGTGTAGTTACCCAGCCGTTCTTTCATTACCTATATTGCGTGCTACTGGTTGGTGAAGTTATTCCGTGGATAGCTTCCTTAACGGACTATGAATTGGCGAAATGATAGTAGCACATTTGCCCCAGGATGGTCTGATGGATAATTTAAAACTACACGTTTCTGACAAACGGTGGTTTTTAGTTTCCTATTACTGTCGCGCGTCATACAGGCCAGCAAGTGTCATGAGTTCGAAGTGGATTCAATGTGTTGAGATACTGGTAGTACTGGTGTACCGTCTCATATTTGATGACAGCGAACAAGCCTACCTACCCGAATCCAGCTAAAATACATATTCAAAGTCTTCCATACAGATGCTAACCAAAGCAAAACAGCTCGCCTTTGGGAGTAAACGAGAGTTAAAGCACCGGCCGAGATTCATGCGTATTTTTATGCGTACAATTACCTCATCCACGGAAAATTGCGACCGCTATTTTAATGTCGCCAGCCAGTACAAACCACTTTCCTACTTATACAGCGTCACCTCACGTATGCATCGAGTTAATATCAAAACTAATTCGCGCTCTAAACGTGGAACGTAATAGTGCAGTTTTACTTCGTACTTTGAATTTATTTCGTTGATTCTCGTCAGACACGTACCGCAGGCTTCAATAATAAATAGAAATGGAACGAAAAGTCACCATGGCAAAGGCTCAATCAGCAGTCCACCTCTGTATTACCAATAAAACCAAACCCTTCTGCTAACACAGATGGGTTCCGTTTGCGAACAGCAGCAAATTCAGCGATTTCCAAAACTGTTGTTTGCCGTGTTGAACATCAAATGTTGTCGTTAGGTAGATGCGATACCTGTTCTTAATCAAATGACGAGCAGCTGAGAGGGTCGGTGGTATGGGGTGTGATCCTGTTAGGTATGAGCGTTCTATCGGTGCACCTTTTCGCGTTTGTTTGTGCTCTCAACGACTCGTGTGCTGTTTAGGTAGTTGGCAGGACAATACCTGCATTTCACCAGGTTCGTGCCGACGCGACAGAGGTGCCGCCGAGGCGAACAAACCTGCATTGATGACACAATTCAAACAGAACTCAGTTCTTTTAGACAATCTCGGTTCACGCGCTAATCCCGAGGTATGCACTAAGAAACCCAGTGTAAAGACACTCCAGCTGGAGTACGGTATCGCTGTTTTCAAACTTGACATTTGCATTAATCTACCGATCACCGAGATAATATAACGTCGTCCGAAAAAAACGTGATGCAAAGGACTTGTACCGTAGCCAGGCCAGTTTCTGTTCAAAAGACAAACTGCGCTCCAGAACCACAAGTCAAAGTTCCGTAAACACCGTTTGCCAAATCCAGCATCATCAGTCGAGTCACGTCCATCTGGCTAGGCAAACCAGAGCGGCTACCACGTTTGAGGGTTGGGAGCACGTATCATGGAGAATACGGAGACAACTCAACTAATCGGATGCACTGATACAGCACCGAAGTCAGAGAGGGTCACACTCGTCATCTGACAGAACAAACATCTTATCCACCAAACGGCTGTCGTGTCAAACACAGCAAACATCAGAGTTGCTGAGGTCAGTGCTACTCGTAAACAGAAGCCGAATCCGTGTAAGCAGAAACAGCTTTCCGTTTTGCTGACATTACCGTGATAAACTAGTAAGCACGTCTTTTACGTGGAATTTTTATAAGTAGATTTATTTGTCAATGAAGTCTGCAGTAGGCACCTGATGAGAAACAACAAAACAAATCCGGAATATCGAGCAGAACTGCGGTGTTGTATTACACCTTCAAGTTCGTTAAGGGAAAAGACCTCTTTGCAACCCGCAATACCTCTGATCCAAGGGAAAACCAGCTACTTTTGGTGAATTCATACAAATTCCTAATGTACATGAGTGACTTTGTATTAGGATGCCTCCAAGGAATTTTGTGGTTAAGTCCGGATCTCCAACACCTATAAACCATAATTATTGTCCTAATGTTAACTGAACCGTATGGCTGTTAACCTGTCGGTGAAGTATGACTTACAGCTGGTCGCAGTCTTATTAGTCTTTCGTAAATTTAATGCCCTGCGCTCTGTCAACGCAATATACGAAGTTCCTAGTTGTTGAGACTTCGGGATCGCGACCAAGATAAGGGAAAACTTTGAAACTCAGATTCGACAACGGAATTCGTTGTTCTGATTGTATAAATTTTTTAACAACCAGCATTCCCGCACTTATTAGTCTGTTATATAAATTTGCTTCACTGCAATGATTAGTTCATAACCATCAGTGATATAGGAGTAATGCCAGGATCGGAACATCTATTGATGCATACGGGGTGTTCCTTTTCAACTTTTTACGTGCTTGACTAACTTTCTACCAACTGAGACCACTCTACACGGACGCAATTAAACGGATAGGATAATCTTCACCACCTACGGTCTACCTTGATACTGAAAGCTAAAGATGCTCGATATTAAGAGGAATATATTACATTCACTCAAAACTGAGCTGGTTTTGGTTCTCGTGTACTATTGACTGCATCTACAGCCGGTCGTAAACACAGCAGTACTGGACTCGGCCCAATTATTTGGTCTTTCGGACCTATTCAACATCTATCACCAGTAACACGGTTCCACCTTGATCAATCGTATCCCTCCAGTTGTTGGAGGAATGCATACGGAGAGCAACTAATTTGCCCTTAATTAAGTTATTGTGGAGTAACCAAACAACACAGTAGTCTGATGTACGCAACCTCTGATACCTACTAATGTATCCTTTGACGATAGAATTGAGGCAAATTAACATCATTGATGCATGTACTGACTTCAACCGATACACTTCCATCGAATTTCATGCAATAACCGTTGTACATGAAATTTTTCACGAACTCATGGGGATGATGGGCATATTCATAGCTACATGACGATGTGCTTTGTGGGTACAAAGCGCGCGTCAAAGGGGGGTATAACCATGGTTAATTTACTAAATGACATGTTTTGTTTTCGTCTCAAAAGACCTGGACGACACCGCCGGCACACTACAACTCGACAAGGTTCTCACTAGCGAAGATTTAAACACCGGGATTTTCGAGACCCTCCGGGACAAAGATATCGGATATAATGGCCGCATCATGTTCGAAAACTTTCGGGACACCCATCTGTAAGCAAACGTAGTCAAAAGAATTGATCGATGGGCGGAATTGAACGTGTAGGAACCATGAGACCATGGATCATCTGCACATGTGATCAATGCAAACTCTAACACCTTGAAAAATCGCGTGTCGCCCAATAGTTAAGGTATCATGCGTCGCCAAGGAATGACGTAGAGCCAGTGAGGGCGGAACCAGAATTCAGACTGGCACTTATGGTCACCACATTCATTGACAGCAGAGATTCTGAATACGTGGGCTTACCGGTTGTCCGAGAATGTCGGTGGTAAACAGATGAACGCGAATAAATTGGGATGGCACTGAGTGAACTATTCACCATCGTGCTCGAACAGAACGAAGGGAAGGTACTGGGAGCCACAATCTCAGTGACGCCTGAGTAGGATGTGTACTCAAGTACTCCTAAATTTGGAAGAAGCTCCGTATTCAGAGTGATTTGTTTCCCAAAGTATTCTACCCGACGTTTCTCTTAGTTGGATATCAGTGAGCCACATGTAGAGGCATTTTTGAATTGCACTTACAAATGTCATTAAGCTACTCTTCTCAATAGAAGAGATCATTATTTCATTTGCTGTCCGGTGACGACTTCTTATAGAAAAGCCATAGGAATCGACTGAATTTCCCTCGTGCTTTACCATACTTGACATGTGAGTAATAGGAATATTTTACAGTTAACATTTAATGGTTTCATACAGCACACCCGGCTAAGTGTGTGTTTACTGAAAAAAAAGAAATAGTAAACATCAGGTTTATCTTTATTAGGAGACACAAGTAACGCACACCTTTCGAATCCAGAGGGCAACTCTCTAGGTTTCCTGAGAAGAGTTGAGCAAGGTACACTGAAGGCACGGGTATCTAAGCTAGCGATGTTAACTTGTGGAACAGATCACCCGAGGAGGAGAAGGGCGACCACATCAGGTCAAGTGATATGAGTCTGCATATGTCTTGAACTGACACTTAACCTCTGGCACTCCTTACTGATATGAAAGAGAAAGACGGTGTCAAGTAAAAAAAACCGAATGGAAGCCGTCCCCCCCACTCACTTGTTCGTGGCTTAAGTCCGGATACGGCTCGGAAGCGTAGGTGAACAATTCCCACAGAAATACGCCAAATGACCAAACGTCTGTGTCCACCTGGAACAAGCCTTCCAGTATTGACTCAAGGGGGAGCCACTTGACCGGTAAAAACACGCCCTGAACGGCAACGTAATCGACCCCAGGCTGTACTGGGCGGCACATGGAGAAGTCGGCAAGTTTGACGATCATCTTGTTTCCTACCAAAAAGCTTCGAGTGGCGACATCTCTACGGAAGACAAAAATGTGGCTATTAACCGGGACCAACAACAAATTCCGTACAAATACATAGCAAACTTCAACAAAGTAGGCTTTTGGATGCATACGAAAAAGAAATCGTTCAGCTGTAGCGCCCATTCGGTGCCCAGCTGCCATGCCACCCGAAGGAAGCACGAGGGCTGGGATACTGTCAGGTTGCCCAAACCTAGACAGGGGAAATCGAGGGACAGTGGTCGGGTTCGAACCACGGACCTTCCGGTCAGTAAATTCGCGCTCTAACCACTTGAGCCATCTCGCCCCGGATGCATACGAGGACAAAAATTAACTGTTTGTATTGTGTTCAAACACTGTGGGGAAACTAGCTTTGTCGAGTATTCTCCAAGGTAAATAAATGACTGGCGATGGTAACCAAAAATGAAGCAACAGCTAACAGAAATAGAATGAAGAGAGAGGTTAGTCGCAGCCATGAAAAACACGGCATAAAATATGCCATGAAGGAAGAAGACAAACCTGTGAACATAGTAATTATCACTCAGGTAGACCATTGCGTCGCAGGCATCCAAAGCCATTTCCAAAAGGTTCAGGGATGTCAGTTTAATTGGAGGAAGCCAAGTCTGTTTATGCATGGCACGCAGATCTGCTGAAGTTGGGCGAGTCATCTCACCCCGATTATGAGTACGAGAGATGACCTCACCATTCATAGCACTCAAAAGAGTCGGGGTCATGTGTTGTGGAAATATCCGACTGTCACCGTTGGACTGTTCGTAGTGTTTAAGAAAAGTGGTCAAATCTCCAAAAGGCATATATTCCAGGAGCAACGAAAGCGGTTTCAAAGGAAGACAAACACCTAGAAATAAAAACAGAACACAAAATAATTGGCTGAAGGACACTCGTCCGCAATATCAATATGGGTTGCACGGTAGCAACCAGTAGGAGAGTTAGAGCCGCAAAGTAAACAGTAACCAGAATGTTGCCCAGCAATAAATCCACCGATTGTTTACCAGACCCCTCGAAACGATGAAGGAAGACAAACACCTAGAAATAAAAACAGAACACAAAATAATTGGCTGAAGGACACTCGTCCGCAATATCAATATGGGTTGCACGGTAGCAACCAGTAGGAGAGTTAGAGCCGCAAAGTAAACAGTAACCAGAATGTTGCCCAGCAATAAATCCACCGATTGTTTACCAGACCCCTCTGAAACGATGACTTCCCAATCGGTCCCAAACATTTTCCAATTGATTCAGAACGGATATACTTTTTTAACCCAAATGCTTCTGATAAAAGCCAAGCTTTTAGGTACGCAAATACAATGCCCTAAAATAAGTGGAGAGGAAAAATGTAGTCAAAATGTCTGTAGCCCTATAAATAATGAGATTCCGGATTTCTATGTGAAAATGTTTTTCAGCATGGCCTTGATTGGTTTTGGAAACCCTCATAAACATCCATTCTGTCAAGGGGATCGTGTAATGAATGCCAACTCGCAGTAGCTCAGTGATCCAGACGTGGGCTTACTGACCAAGGGGTTGCGGTATGAACCGGATGCCGTCATCTCGACTACTACCGTCTAGGCTTGGGCAGCATAGCACTACCTCAGCGCTCGTGCATCCACGGGGTGGCATGGCTGCTGAGAATTGAAAGAATGAACGAATATTCAGCTGCTTTCACAAAAGTTATTCATCCTGGAAGCATAGTGGACTGTTCTGTTAGCATCAGTTTGAATTTCCAATCACTGGTCCCATGTACGAATTAATTATAAGCGTAACGATCATTCGACAACAGGACAAAAAGTGGTAAAAAGTGAAGCGTTGAAAACGAATCAAGTCAAATTGCAGATAATTGGGGGAATAGAAGAATATGTCCGTTTTTGTAGACCGATCACACGAACGTCCCAAACATCAACTTGGCGAACTTTTAGCTTCTCACACGTTTAGGCTTTATGTGATAGTCACGACACGCAGTCAGATCTTTGATACTTCTGAACAGTATCATGGCCCGTCCAGAAGGACGGACTTCGAATGGGCGTGACCAAACCAGTATAATTGGAGCAGTTCTAACAAAAAGTAACGCAGATAATAAGCGTTTAGTTGCAACCCAGTTTCGGTGTATAGCTGGCATTCTAGATGAAGGGAGCACGAGGAGTGAGGTACCATCAAGTTTTCTAAGCCTATATAGGAGCAACCGAAGTACCCGGTTTGAGTACGAACCACGGACCTCCAGGTTTACGCCTCAACCACTGAGGTACCTAGAGCAGTGGTACAGCTGTTCATCAGCTATCCATTAGGAGCCGAATTAAACACTAATTCACCAGTGGAAATACGGTGTTTCCACAATAGCCACACCACTCTCGTTTGAACGGCCGTGTTCTGTTCTGGCGTATTTACGCCACGGAACACGGCCGTTCAAACGAGAGTGGTGTGGCTATGAGCAAACATACCTATCCCGCAAAACCCCAAAATGTTTCCACAATACTTATGCATTCCTTCATAAATATTACTGATCAGAGATGAATCGTTGTCTTCAAAAATTTCGGAAAATTGATTGGATCTGAGAGGCACACAACACTAGCCACATTGTGGCATCACAACGTGAATGTTTTTGTCTATATGGTGTGAAATCCGAATCGTTGGGAACAAGATGTATTATAGGGGAGGTAATCTAGTGGATAAACCCAACCAAACACGAGGCGGTCTCACGAACCACTTCATAGATAGTAGTGAACATCATTTTTCTCAATATGACACTACTATTAAGGTTGAGCATCAACCCTTTGAATAATTCTATTTGAGGAAAATGCGTCGACGTACTGAACGCCGCTCGAATGAAACATGAAGCTGTCTGGGTGCAGCATATTCACTTGAACAATATCAGAATTGAAAGACCCAACTGAGTGTCCAGTTAAAACCACCTTAAACAAACAAGACATGTTCCTGGAATACGTTAGTTAACGAGCAACTACAGTGAAACACGACAAATAAACTCGTACACGACTGCTAAGGAACAGGTCGACGAAGCGTTCATATGGATATACTAAAGAATTACACGTAAAAAGACAGTCATTCCCTTAACCACGCATTCTGTGTTCAAAGGATACATCGGTATGTGAAAAAGTGTCACACATCCCTTTTCCCACAAGGCACTTATGCATTTCGTTAATTACAGAGAGGAATGTGTGGAAACTGAAACAGCTGTTGTGCGAATTTGAAGTGTTGCAGATAAATCGTGTGATAAAAAGCGTACCCAAACATGCAATGTATTCCACCACGACCACTAAGAAATCCTGGTAATTACATTGAAAAATCTATGCAAATCAAAGGCAACTGTTGGATCGATTTAAAGTTTTGCATATATGTCACCTGATAACTAGAAAGAAATCTGGATTTTTGCAGACTGCTGATTCTGAAAGATCGTACATCGTATGTGGTCACAGTAGATTTGATCCGCACAATCTAGGCCAATACTAATCTCCAATCCTGAATTCAGGGTTCTGGTTTGATTGATCGTACTTATTCGTACTCAATTTTAAACCTAGTGCAGCATTATTTGCTACGATACCTCCAAAGACTGAATCCCCAGGACATTAATTTGTGCTAGACACTCAAGATTGCTCGGTACGATTCGAAACATGGAGCACGGAGCGAGTAAATCTTCTCGATGAGAGGTGGCGCTGACAGAAGCACTTTCTCTTCATTCCATATCACGCCAATAAGTTTATTTGGATGGGTCATCAGGGATTTTTCGCCTCCTTTGAACGGGGCTGGATACAGACCGTCCAGTTCTCTTGCATTCATTTATCGTTTCACTGGCCGTTGTTTTTCTAGGGCCAGTTGACTGTGTCAGTCGACATAGGGTACGGCTGCTTCCGGTAGAAAAAGCCTTCTGCATCTCCCAGCTTTCGATGTCCACCGGAGCTCTGTCTTTCCTTAGGCTTTTCGCTATTTGACGTTTGAGTGATTTGCGTAAGCTATCGTACTCGTTGCCTGTTGGTACGGACTTCCCGACATTAGTCATAACTAGCAATCTTGACGAAATTCACTGGTCATTTGAATGTATCGGGGAATTTAGACAGACATCAGGGAACGCCGCTAGCATATATTCCTACATATTTTGCAATCCTTCATCCACACGTTTACCACCGATAACGGTGGATACTACTGATGAGGGACGCGAGTAATATGTTTTCTCGTAACTCCAATTCACGTCTATTGAAAAGTGAGATTTATTGCAGAATTTGTGGAATTGCATTGTAGCATTCGTTTACATTTGCGCGATAGTCAATGAATATCTAGGAAAGCTCAGGAAGACGCGTTCAAGAAGACGGATATTCAGCTTTTATAAAGAAGATGGATGTTGGAGTTGTGCTTCCCTGTCCAAGTCTGAAACTGTTCAGTTGGTGTTTTCTAATAAATAACTCCACAATGAACGCCTTCTTCCTGTCACCAGTACAGAATTAGTTTGCTGTGGAGAGTTGTTGGGCCATCGGTAGTTCCATGAAGATGGTGGCCTGGCATGCTTGTTGCTGACTTGCAAGAGCCTGAGGGAAAACGAACTATCAGGCGTGCACGCATTATGTTATGATCGGAATCAAGTGGTATGCCTCGGAAGGAACGGCGGTCTTGAATTGTGGCCCTCCAGCGGTGGGTGACGGTCACGTGATCTAACTAGACCCACGGTTGATTTGCAGTTCGTGGCCACTAGGTTACGCGATGTGAACGTTTATGCTGAAAGTTCGGACTGGCGAGAAATTGGAAGAGTCGCTCTCCGTTGTCTGTGCAACAAGCATCCAATCCGAATCGACCGCCCAGATGCGATTCCATGTAGCTCAGACGACCGTCTTGGGAATTATTATCGCCCGCAAGGATCACAATTTCAGTGCTTCGTTGCTCGATGACTGAGGCCGGATAGCCCCCGATAGAAAGTAACCTTCTCAGGGTCGGAACTACAGTCCGTTGGAAGGTGAGCCGATACTACAAACAAGCACCGTTTTTCAGTTCGAGAGGCATTGAGCTTGACTGAGCTGGACAACCGGACGGCGCGAAGACGACTGTTCAGTGGGATCCAATCAAGCAAACCGTGTTCAGTTCTAGGGATGAGTGCAACTTCCGTGGCATGTACTCCACCAGTCATCGCTCCCGGATCACCGGTCACGCGAAGGGAGAACTGTTAAAGAGCTGAGTTCGTCCTTGACGTTCTGAGATGCATAACCACGCGTGGGTGTTGTATGCGTGCTTCGGAAACAGCATGCATCAATTTTAGGCAGTATAAGTTCCCGATGAGCATTGTTTGTTTGCCGATTCGACATAGAATATACACGTTAAAAGCTCTTAAATAGAAAGGATCTCGTGGATTTAGAAGGGTATTCTTTTGTTTGTTGTTACCAGGCAGCAAGGAGCATAGGGCCCTTCGATCAGATAATTGAGTCAAGTGGCCCAGTGACGTTTGCTTGTGTGCTGGGAAGGGGTTGGGTAGGGACATCAGTGGACACAAAACTATGCAGGTAAACGACAATTCCTGTTTGCCCAGGTCGAGGAAGGGGGTATCCCACCTTGAAACTTTGACTCGAAAGTCTGACCCACAAGGCAGTGGAAGGATGCATGGTTTTGTTCGGGGACCATGCCCCTAGTCTCTGACTCAAAAAGGCCTTCGGCCACGAAGGATTGCCGACAGTCCTTGTACTTGACATTGGGCCGCATTACACGGATGACTGGTTGAGTAGCATTCGATGCAAACACCTTTATAATGCTCCCCAATAACCCTTCTCCTACGGAGAACACCAGTAACTTCGGCTCATACATGTTTTAATTTACTTCTGACTCGGAATGTTTAGCTACTGCACCCCATTGGCAAGAAAACAGCATCCAACCATGCCTTTGCGGTGGACTGGAGCGCACTAAGGGTCTCCATATATCGAAGGTGAGCTGATGTGTACAGCCTTACAGTCCTAGTAGATGAGGAGAGGTACCAAGTGACAGGAGTGCTGTAGAAAGTTAGTACGCTTCACGTCAGAGGCGTTTTTCACGAAAAACCTCAGCAGTCCTGAAGGTAGGTGGGATTTCAGGGTGGAAATCTGAAGACGTCACACTAGAATCAATGAGCTCGTTGGCGAAAAACGAAAATTGACACTCAACTGGCAGACGGAAACTAGAAGGGATCGAGTCGAGTTGCGTGCCTAGCAGCCATACCACCAGAAGGAAGCACGAGGGCTGGGATAGTGCCAGTTTGCCCAAGCCTAGACAGGAATCGAACCACGGACCTTCAAGTCAGTGAATTTGCTCTCGAACCACTGAGCCATCTCGTCCCCCCCCCCTAGAAAGATTCCAATAATGATAAACGTTCTTTTTTTAAAAAAAAATGTTTGTTTTTACAGTTCATCCAATGCAAGAGTGGCGGGAGAAAGTGGTAAGAGGACATTTAAGTGAACTAATGTGTGAGTGACACCGAGTTAAGAAGTTTCAGTGAGTAACATATACATGTCTCGGAAATTGGACCAAAACGATCCGTAACTAAATCAATCTGACAGCTCAAAGTACACTGTCACCCACTCTGGAAGCACAACTACAAGTGGTTATCTCTGACAGGGAACTGACAAAAGACGTATTTGATCGAAAGCTGTTTACTCTGTATGATATGCCTATCAATGATAGGCAAGCAACGGCAGGCAGCAGCAGAGCTAGGCACCTGGTTGCGGGCCGAATAGGCGATGCAACCCACCATTTGGTCATTTCTGAGGAAGATCTTGACGGGCTGGTGGCTCTTCAGCCTCCAGATCCGACACAAACTTCAAAGTAATAGATATACATGGTCCATTCTGAGCACTGGGGATCAGTTTTGCCAGATTGGATGAGATATGACAACAGCGCACAGAGAAATTACAAAATGATTCCAACAAAGAGCCCAAAGGTCTAATGAGAAACAGAACATCGACAGAGCAAATGAAACGCGCGAATGAAAAACAACTCACCTAAAAGCTGGATTATATTTTTATGTGAAAGTTCAATAAGGACTTCGGCTTCTCGTAGGAAGTTTGCCTCGGTCTCTAGACTTGCGTCGTTTGCTAGCATCTTGATAACAACCAACGGGTTTTGCGCGAACTCCTCGGATGTAGAATCTTGAAAGTGGAAGACAGACACGGAGTATCACGCTAAAAACACAAAGTTCGCTTGGACACTATATACGTGGCTGCAGCAAGTTGGAACAACGTCGGGTAGTCGTATAGTTGAGCCAAGGTGGAAAGATTTTCATGTAAATCTGTACTACAGGGCTTTAACTGATTGACTGGGTCAACTCAAGTAGTTCTCATAGAGAGCATCCTCTGTATGAGAATCTACTCAGTTTTGGAGCAACGACATAAGGTAGGAAGGAAAAGAATAAACAAATGCAACCGAGATAATAACCCAACAAGATCACTGTCGCCGAAATTATTCATTTTGGCGATCTGCAGTTCGGGAGTGGCAGGGCTATGGAATGAGAAAGATGGCCTAAGTGGGAGAACCCTATCAACTGTATGAGTGGTAAGCAATTTTTAAATGATTCCTCTTGTGATTAGTATTTCTGGTAAAACGTTTCTATGCAATCCTGGTAATGGTTGCGGGTCTACGGTGCTCAGATGCTGATAATTATACATTTTCTGCATGTAAAGACTATGCCTTTGAGAGCGGATATCACGTCGGCCCCATAGAAGGTCCACAAAGCATTCGGTTGTTTTAGGATCGACTTACCATTTTCGGAACCATCTCAGAAGCTACGAAGAAAATGACTACACCAAAGGACCGCACTTATCTAAAGGTTTCTCACTCTGAGGCCATTGAAGGAGGCCATCCGACGAAGCGCAACGGAACTGCGACTCAAGGCATACGTATGCTGTCCGAATTGATCGAAGCCAGTATCCGCCAGTTCACTTGGACACCAATACATCTTAGGCTGTGAGAGAAGAATTGAACATTGTGCCGAAAAACATCTACTCAAGCCTTGGACTCAAACAGTCATACGATTCACGCAAACCGCGTGATATATGGATGGTCCAAAGCTTGGGTTCGGCAAGTCAGGGTACCACAAACGAGGAGTGAAGCTGGGTTCGCGGGTCCAAAGCTCCAGAGCTATGGTGCAAAACTAAGAACCGATTGAGTGGGAAGTAGACATTGAACAGGCTTGTGCGCTTTCATTTAATAACACTGATCCTATCGTGATGTGGGTATACCTGCTGAGTCAATGACAAGGACTAGGCTGTTTTTTTAACTTTAAGTACACTGACTGACCGTCTAATGTAATGCCAGTTATCTGTACATTAGTATAAATGTACTGGGAAAATTTGTTGCCTGTGAACTTCCAAGTACTGTAAGTGTGTTTGCATGCTACTCCTAACCCTCAAAGCACGCTCATGAAGATAGATTTATTGAAGAGGGAACCGACAACAAATAATACTGGCTACCTGCAGATCCCTGGTCAGCATTATTCCTGTCAGAGGCCACACCAAGCCCCAGTTGCTCTGCAGAAGTCACACTCAGCAAGCGATGTCGGCGAACCAGAGTGTGTAAGTTTGGTGCATTCGCCAGGATAATCCAGCCAAAAGCCCGTTTGGCTAAGCGCTGGAGTTCGATCAGTTTGTTTCGAGGATAGCATACTTGTTTCAACCTGACCACCAAAATAAGAAGAGTAACACTTACGGATAAGTAGCCCAAAGGAAGCCTTCATCGAAGATCACTCAGAAGGGATGCAAAAACCGGAGAAAGTATGGAGATCCTCAAAGTAGTTTGCGCCAAATCAGATCAGTCGCTCCGGGTTAAAGGAAATAAAGTTCACTCGGTCGGTGACATCAGCTGGCATGCCCCATATTGTAAGAGTTAAAATATCTCGTTGCGAAACTGCAACAATTATTATTTTGCAGGCGAACGGATTATTATTGTGAACTAAGACTAACAGCTTGAAATATCGAGTGTATGCTTTTTTCCAGGGTCAAAGTTATGAACACTGTTGTTTGGCTGAAACAATTTCACCAATCACACAAGCAAGAAGTGCGCAGTTCTAGGCCACCATTCACAACATTCTGCGGTACTGTGTGAACAGAAAAAACAGCACCTACCGCTTCTATGTGGAACGACGGCAGTTCATATCAAAAGTGTGGTCTCATTGGGTTAGCAAAAAAACACAAAACCCTTAAACAAATCAAACCAGTGGGAACTTAACCATCAAGATATGATATAATGGTTTCATGAAACGGGCCACTCAGAACAGAACGGTTAATGCTGAGGGGATGGTCCGCACGGTGGGGCATCTTCGTCATGGCCGAAAAAGTCTAAGAATAAAGGTCGCCTCATATCGTACAAATAAGTCAACTAGTTATCTAGAGAAAAGTGCCTGCGGATGAGATCAGGTTCGTGAGTAGATTGCTATCCGGTGACCCCTTTCAGGAACGTCTGGTTCGAACGCAAAATGTGTAGTAAGGACTGGTAGGATTCACCTACTGGACTGTTCCCAGAGTCAAGGGCTCAGTGGTCCTAGAAGAACGTTCACCCTTAGTGTCTAGCCACCATGCCACCAGGAGGAAGCACGAGGGCTTTTATACTGGTAGGCTGTCAAAGCCCAGACAGGAGTCGAAATGTAGGGGTTGGGTTTGAACCATATATCTTCCGGTCAGAAAGTTCGCGCCTCAACCACTAACTTATCTCTCGAGCCACCATGAAAAAGTGTGATGGCCGTCGGAGAGAGTGAGTCCTATCCAGTCTACGACAATCAGAGCCACCCTATCTAGCATTTCAGCGTACTTATTCTGTTGGGAGTGCAATGTGAAGGAAACAGCAAGTCAAACTTGCCATCGTAGTGTAACATCAATAAATTACGTCTCCTTGAGGTCGAAACTGTGGGCATTAAGAACAGAAGGGCTCACTTTGGGTGCAACAAGTGTGTCATGGAGGCCATGTTGAAAAGTTTCTCCAGCGTCACATTCCATCCTAGGTCGGCAGGACCAGAAGTAATTGCACGCAGAGAGGATTCTGTCAGTGAACATCCGGGGTCCTGTCCACCGCAAGTGAGCGGAATAAGCTCAGCACTTGTGCACAATTGTGACTGGTTCGAGCGAGGATCGGAAGCCCAACCGGCTGCCTCCACTGCGGGGAGCCCAGTCTGGCATGCGTTACACAAATTACACGAAAGCTGTTCGACTGTACCACAGTTGATACAGGGACCCTGCGATAAAGTGGTCGTCCCAGATTGCTTACGAGATGAGCTCGTTGCGTTGGCGACATAGGCCACCGATTTATGCAGCTGTAAACCTAGAGTATTTTCCTCGAACTCATCATCTTCTCCGTTTTGAAGTGGGACACCCAAGCGGCGAATCCTCGAACAAGCTTTTGCGCTGTCGGTGTGATTGTTGGTCTTCCAGTCGTTATGACGTTTGATGGTTAATATTCGCCTGAAAAGTGGACACCATCCATGACCCGGTTTGTGGGATTTGAAACGACCGTCTAATGTGGACGGCCTGGGGGAACTGCATGGGCGTATGGTTTGCTCACCAGAAGGACTAACGACAACCACAGCAGGGTGAGGTTCAGGTTTTCTTTTACATGTTAAACAATCGACAGTCACATACCAACAACCTAGTATGCACTGAAACGGACCGCTTAGATGGCGTAATTTACGGCGTCGTTTGATCCACAGCAGCCTGTGCTGCACGTACATCTGCTCAGAGAGGCTATCGGAAATCCGGTGACACATACGGGGCGGTTTGTCAGCTGTTGTTTCCGTATCTACTTGTGACTTGCCCTTTCCTGAATCGAAATCCGTAAACTCCAAAGCAGAAAGACATAGGCTCGAGCTCGACAGCGAACGGATGCCACAACGATTTGTACGCCACACGACATAGACGATCAAGATGAAGCAGAACAAACACGTGACGAGGACACATGCAACAATCACCTGAAAATAAAAACGAGACAGTGAACAGTTTTCAACAACAAGTGACAACTAATGGTCGTGAGAATTAAAATGAATAAAGTTCATATCAGGAGAATGTCTTCGCGGCACTGGAACTTTGCTTCAGCCATACACATCATTAGCGTCACATGTTTCAACGAGTGTAGTCAATTGCGTAGATCGTTAAAGCGGGAAACTAGTAAGCCCTAGTTTGACTGCTGGTCGAAACGAGTAAAATTTAGCACTACGAAAATGTTGCAGGTTCGGATGCAATAAATCAAGTAGTCTGTGCTACAGAATAAGTCCCAGTTAGAGAACAGGTTATGAATATCGACGGGATGACAGTATGACGCGCCTTAGCAGCAAAACTATTTGCGCGAACCCATGGCTGGAGAAAATGAGTGACAGTATAACGAGAATGTCCCACACGTTGTCCTGACAAGCCCTGAATATACTTCCGAAAGTGAATGATATTTCTTGAAAATACGCGGCTAAGGGTAGTAGAGTTGCTCTGCGTCACGGTTGTTCTGCGCATCGCCATAGATCCTTTCACCGGAACCGATCTATTGTTAGCTTTTCAATCCCCAGGCTCCTGGTTGAGACCGAGCTGCAATCGTCTTCCAAAGTATTATATATTTATATACATATTCATTGCACAGTAAGCTGAACCCTCCTTCCATTTAATGGAACTTTTTCAGCAGATGCAGATTCAGTCAATTAAAACTGATCCCAATTTTTCAGTGCATTATTATTTAGGACGCAAAGGGGCGGTGTGACCAAATTGTGTCTAGGTTGAAGTGCTCAAATCATACAACATCTGACAATACATTCAACTGAATTTGACTGAAAGCTGCTATGTGAGACATAAGCGCTTTGAAAGTTCTTCGGCGTGATTGATCCATGGCAGCTTGCTGGCTGAATACCTGAGTAAGTCATGTAGACAGTCCAGGAGGCAGGAGTGATTCTCGGTCCAACTATTTGTGGACCATCCTAGACGATCAAGACTACTGGTGAATTGTCAGGTTCCCCACAAGGATCGATGACTAGCAAGTACTCCATTCATCAGTAGATAGTCGATTGTCATAAGCTGGTTTGACGGGAAATAACATCCAAAATCGAAGTGTTCAGTTATACACAAACTGATCGACTAACAGTCATGTACATAAACACCGTATGCCAGGTATTAGTAAAGATGAGCGTGCGCGTAGCTGGGCTTTCAAAAATCTGACCACATTCTCACTGCAGTTTTCGCTCATGCTCTCACGTGATTGGAACCAAAGGCTAAGGAAACGCACCCATCAGATGCATAATATCAATAAAGATGCATTCATGAGGGGCACAGAACATAGTTCCAACCATCAGTACACAAGTAGCAGGTCACGCAGGTCTGACCCTAATTTGGCATTCCGCTCCAGGTAACCGCTGAGACCACAAGCCAATGTGATGACCGCATGCATGTTCAAACAGGCTCAAGGTTAGCGAGATGCGGTGTCCTATCGGACTTGTGATTAGGTTGAAAAACATGTCTACTGCCCATGGTCCGGTGCGAGCACAGGTCGATACCGCGGTGAGTGCTTTTCCAAGTAATCTTATATCAACCTTTCTGCAAGGCGTTTATGGAGGTATCGCACGTATGCCAACAGTGGAGAGCAATTTTTTGTTACTCACAAGAGTGACAGATAAAAAGGGAGGGTTTACAGTTAGAGATCAAGCAATGAATGAGGGACACCAGCCTTTAAAACATTAAACAATTAATTATAAAACAGGTAGAACAGTAGGTTGGCGGAAACTTGGAGATTGCACCTGCCTGAGTCGGCCAAAAAAGGATGTGAGCTCTGTGTCTTCCGAAAATTTGAGTACAGTGTCCCATCAAAAAAAAATGCTTTATTACGTTATAGTGTGATTAGTGCATAACCGCTTAGCATCATTAAGAGTCCTGAAATTTCGAAGATTATAAGAAATTATAGAAAAGAAGTAACAAAGACCAGAATCTTTGGAGAAGGGGAGGAGAGAAGAAGCTGTCTTCAGATAAGGTTTTTGGAAACTCTTCGAGCCACCTACTGGTTTTACTCTTCTTGAAGATCATTAGGTAGGCGGAGTTCTCGTCAATCTTATGATCTACTGCAACAGCTGGCGAAACACACTCATTTGCATACTGTACTCTTTAACAAAAACGTTGTTCGCAAATGAGTATTGTTCATCAACTGCAAACAACTCGGCAAACAATTCAGGTAGAATATAAGGTTGACGAACAACCGAGGTCTGTGCCTACTCGATGAACCCAAAAAAAGGCGAAACCGGTATTGGGTTGAACAAGGAAGCCGAGAAACAAAGAGGGGGGAAGTAGCTATCGTGTAACTCTTGAACTGCTGTTAGTTATTATCGGTTAATTCTGTCACAGATGAAAGTCTTCCCTGCTAGCTTCACACTAGGAAGCCAGAGGTACCACGAAGACTTCTGAGGATAATCCATCACCCACCGTACCACTTAGTATCCTGTGAATGCACAGAAGCACGTGAAACATTGCATCGACGTAAGACTATGGACCCTGCGTAGAAATCATTAATTCTGTCGAGGGTCTTAGTTCCATCGAGAAAAATAAGTCTGTTAGAAAATCAGAAGAATAAATGCTAATTAAACACTAGATTCCCACCTGTATTTGAGTTGCGCTGAGTAATGCAGTGGCAACGGCATCTGGGGCTACGGTCACTGTATTGAGCGGACCAGAGGCATTTGTTGGTGAGCACTGCGGTATGCCAGTACAAAGTGCCACTCTCCAAGTTGGAGTGACATCCTTAGATGTGCTTCCATTCGGTGACAATAAAGTGAGGCAGAATGGATATGGAGCCAAACCGGCTGGGTTGCGGCAAACCGACGCCGACCTGGCTTCGTCGTCCAAATTCGAAGGAAATGATTGTGGCGTAAGTGCGAATAAACCAGGCCACGTCGAAATTTGCCCGTTGTCGGACACAGAAGGTTGACCAACAACAGCATCCCAAGCAAGGCACGCCGAATTCGTAGCAGTCCCTCGGTAGTTAAGTCCGCTACCAGCAATGCATTGTTCTGAAGAAATGGTCCAAGCAGCAAAATATGTAGAGCATAAATACAGTGGAGTGTTCGTATTGCAACAGACGAGATTAAAACTGATAACTCCGAAAATACATTGAACTTGTTTAAAAACGCAATGTCGAATGATTTCTTCTAAACGAAGCAGAGAATTTGTGGTTTTACCATTCCCCGGGATAAATTTGACAACGTGACTAGAATTCAAAGCCTCACACCAATGGGGACAGTCGCTGTCGTAATTTGCCGTTGCTGAACAAATTACTACAAAACCAAGAGACAGTGGAATGTTCTAAAAATGTTATCGTTCTTACCGACGACCATACATTGGTGGTCGATATTGCCATACAACCACCAGAAAAGAAAGCCATAGTAAAGAAAAAAGAGAAACTGCAAACCTAGTGGGAAAAGCCCCATATCCTTAGGGGTGATTAAATAAACGAGTGTGAGCATGACGTTGGAGCAAAGCTCTATTAGCAGGATTGACCTAGTATCCTCCGCGAACCTTTCTCGAAAGAAGCCAGAGCTAGGTAAACCGGGTGAAAAATGGCAGCATGCTCACCGATAGAGCCAGCTACGTGTCATGTAGTGTATGGTTCCCAAACAGAAGTACATGGACCCAGACTAAAAAGGCGTGAAAGTCTCAGCACCCAGCTTGACTGAAGTTACTTTCGTTCAGCGCAACCAGGTGATAGACTGCATTGTTCGAGTCTTTCGCCAACATGAGTTGGAGAGAAAAGGGCATCTTCTTTGGGGGAGTGCGTGGGCCAGCGTATCACGTTTCCAAACTATCTTATGATGATAAATGTTATTTGCACCAGAGATTCCGCTTCGTTAACAAGCGCCCGCTTACGCATGACTTCGTTGTGAACATGGTGCAGCCATTTCACTTCTGTTCTACGAAGCCACCGGCGATCAAACATTCAAAGGCCTCTGAGGTCTTCAGTTGGGAAGGGCCAAGTTGGGCAACCATATGGTAACACTTTTCTTATAGTTACATTGTATACAGTACACATGAGCTTCAGTGAAAATAGTTTTTGATATCACAAATGATACAAGTTGGCACATGTTGTTCACGCTTTGCTCACACGTACAGTACATTACAATCGCGGGTTATGGAGCCACCAGGATACGGAAATCGATCAACAATGTCACGCTCCGCAATATGAAGCTAAAAAAAGAGGATAAGGTAATCAGAAATCCTGAAGGAAGATTCTGCATCTTGAAGGTGAAGAATTAGAGATTTCCGTTGAATTTTCTTGGTTATGAGAGGCCATGCCTCAGACGAAGAGCAAGCAGGTTCAGAAGACCTTACTTGTACGGAACTTTCACCAAACAGATGTGTTGTTGGACCTTGGTTGTGAGACCGAGGAAACTAGAATGTACGGAGATTTACGGAAGGATGTATTGACCAAACCTATCCTACGTACAAAATTACTGAAAAATTATCCACTTAGCACTTCATCCTAGTTTTCCTGAACTAAGGCTCGAAGATGCAATTTGTCACTCATCAGACATCTTCCTTGAATCATTAAAAGACCAAGGCTATCTCCATTTCATGAGCAATAAAAACGACTGCACTTATTTCCAAAAGTAAGATGTTTCAGCATAATAATGAGAAACCCCAAACTCTGCTAAGCTTTTTGGTGGAGGGTTGACAATAACCTCAAGGTGATGGATCACAGTGAACGTAACCGAAGCCGTATTCGAACACCATTTTGATTTCAAGAGTTGCACACAAGTTAGCGAGTAGAAGTATTGCACTTCAACGAAGCCAGTTCCTATACAGAGCGATAGCGTCCCGGAATGAATTGCAGTTGGGTCACAAATAAGTGTGCTCAATCGCTTTTGATCAAGTGGTCATCATTAAGCGTTAACACAGTCAAGATTTACACACTGGGCATCAGGTGCCCGTCATATAGCGTGAAAGTCACTGGTGAGAACACTCAAGGTCGCGCATAAAAATGCACTTACGTAGATGACCAAAAACCGTCGGCAAACACAGGTCACCGATTGTGCCCTTAGTAATCCCAGTACAGTATCAGTCTTATTGGATTGAAAAAAGGACACACTCCGATATGAAATGAACATCCAATCGTAAACCAAAAGTCAGTACCAAATTTGAAGGCATGTAGGGCTGGGATAACAACAAAAGAGCCTTCCTTATCACCATACTTCTGCTTGTTCTCATTCCACAGAGGCATTCCAATCCTAGACAACACTCACAACTATCACCGCAACTCGACGGACCCGAATGCAATCAGTTCTGGCTTGATATGACGTTGAAGCCGGTGCTCCCAACTTCTAGAAAAGACAAAGTATACCAGAAGACGGGGACTTTTCTGAGTCCGCTTGCAACCAGCTTGTGACGAGCTCATCCAGCACCATTCTTGATCCAACATGACTCCAGCATATACATCAAAACCTCCAACTGACGACAGTTTCCACGGCCGTCTAGTCACTATGATCACATCAGGTGTTCCTAACTCTCGTATAAGCAGGCTATACCAGAGCTGGATACCGCGGACAAACGCCCGAGGAAAAACAAGCGTTCAAGGAAACACAAGGTATCCATTCAAAGGAAACGAAGTGATCAGCCCTAGAAAGTCATAAATATAATTCTGTTGTGTAATCTATCGTCCCCAAGTTGCTATCACTTCTTCCTTGTTAACGTGTGTACCTTAGGCCCGAATT
Source organism: Opisthorchis viverrini (assembly GCF_000715545.1). NCBI lineage: Eukaryota > Metazoa > Platyhelminthes > Trematoda > Opisthorchiida > Opisthorchiidae > Opisthorchis > Opisthorchis viverrini. Next base: position 459,020 of record NW_008751985.1, on the reverse strand, counting down.
GGAAGGCTGATATCTCGAACAATAGTGCGAAATGCAGGATTACCAACCGCGTCGCGTAGTACTCGGCACTGTGTAAATTGCAGCTTTCCCATACGCACTCGGTTGTATCAGGATACCGAGTCTCTTACGTTGTCTGCCGTTATTCATGTAGCTTATTGGGGTGCCTTTCGGTACACAGCAACGAACAGACTGCTTGATATAATTATCCAGTCTTTTGAGGGTGTTACGGTGGCTTTGCTCGAACACAAGAATGCGCCAGCCTCGCTATTGGATAGTTCCCTGTGAACTCCATTGATTGATGCGGTTTAACGGGACGCCCCACTTCATTGTGCAGTTAAAGCAGCTTTTGTCAAAGGTCAAAGGCTCCTTTGCCTCTTAAAATAAATAAACGAGGCACCTAAATGAGTCACGGTACATATTGGACCTACATGACCCCAACAAAGAGGAAAGGTTCGACAGAAACCGAAGGTTTTAGAGGTTTTCTGTCCCCACAAACCACCATTGCTTATGCCCTATGGGTGTTGATGGTCATATAAATGATCTGTTTGCCTCGGTCACCCATGACAGTCAATCTCCGAGCGAGGTATGAATAACGTGGCGTTCCCGTAGGACTATACCGTGTGCCAAACTAGGGGTGATGTTGTTGCAAACGCCCCGGTGGATCTCAGAATGGTGGGGGGACCAAATCAAGCGCTATGAGATGTGACCAAACTGAGGTTAGATGCAATCGCTGACGGGTGACAGAAAAGCAAGTAGCAGAAAGATGGCTTCTAAGCAACTATCTAAATATAGGAATCCAAACTGAAGTGAAGGCAGATGCAGTCTACGGCTACAGCCGTCAACATGCATTCTATAAAAGTACCGGAACAACAACACGGAAACTGACTTCAGTTGGTCCCGTGATGTCGGATTCGGGACCTTCAAAACTAGAGCAACCGGGTACGACATAAATGGGGTGGATAAGTCCCAGGTAAAAGCAACAGGTCAAGATATCTAGTGACAGCATCCGCAATGAAACGGAGAAGCATTCTGAGCGTGCTTTTGTCCAAATCTGGGGACGTATTGCACATCACACAGTCCACTTCCACCCCTGTAATTGACTCGATCAAATTGCAATCTGCTGGCAACACTGCGCGGCTTGGTAGGCTATCCCTTTTTACCCAGTATTGTTCGGCGTCCGAAGGCAGGATGTGGTTTCCTCTACATAATTCATTCCACGACTTATTGAGCACAGCACACGCTGCATCTTCCTGCTTGGTATAAAGTGGTATAAAGTCTGGACTACGACGCAGGTCTGTCTGCGAGTCTGCTTTCGGTCGGTCGGCACAAGATAAGCTTGCTGGTGGGTGCGTTGAAAAACAGGTTTAAACGTGTGTGTGCATTCAATGTCCGGAAGCGACGAGACCAGAACCAGTGTCATGGTACAAGGTAGCATCCCTCGAGCAAAGATCAATGAATGGACTGTCACGGTGCAATCCACGGATTGTTTGAACTAGGTGGAAAAGGTGACGCTATCCGACAGTTTGGTCGGAGTTACTAGATGACAATTGATCCGGGTGTTTTTCAGTTGAGCATAAGCAACCTGATTTTGACACTGAAAGCCGATCGACCAGAACCAATATTGTCCTCGCGAACAGCGCAGTTTGCGAACCATGGGACCGAAATAACTTGTCGATCAGGCGCAAGAGTGACTGTGACTCTAATTGGGACCAGGAGATACTAAAAGTCTTCACACAGCCGAGCAAATATGCATACGCTGAGAAGGATTACAGTGTCAGCCGTGCTTTCTCAGTCCAATCTTCATCGGAAACCGACTAGCACAGAACAGCTGGGTGACTACGTTTGTACTAACACCTTCATTAGCGCTAATTCGACGGTGGGCTACCAAACCAGATTTCGACTTGCAGCAAATGTCAATTTCACACTTGAGCCTTACGAGTCTCTCTAGTGCACTGGTTGGGAAAGCTGCAGGGGCGCCGGTCGGATCGCTTTGTTCATTGACGAAATTAACCGGTAGGCTCAAACCCATTAGGGTGGTCGGCTCTAATTGCACTTGCTGAATTCTTGGCTCACCCAGACTGATGTCTCGTCTATCCAGTCGCAGCATGAGGGATGGTTGAGCACGTCAACTCTACTACCACTAGCAGTACTTTAGCGTTCATTTTTGAACAGCATTGTCGCAAGCGCAAAATGCGAGCGGCAAGTGCAGAACAATGTCTTTCAGGGCGCAGTGAGCGATAGTACATTCAAGACTCGCACCACTGCTACCACCAATAATACTAAAAAACAAGCGGAATATTCCTTGTGGGTGGGGGAGGGCAGAATTGAAACACAATACCGATCAGCACAGAAATAAAACAGTACCCATAGATCTGTGGTGCAAAATTAAGTCGGAGAAGTCCTAGTGATACGTCATGCAGGACAGTGTACAAAAAACCTGTGAACTTGACGTGAAAACGTCTACGGAGAGACAACCAATGTAGAGGACACAAGTTACATAATGCGCTCAAACGATACTTGTTTGGGTGAACTTCAGCATACCGGCTAAAAGGCCAGTCTATTCAGGAAGGGAATGAAAGTGAGTGCGTAGCGCCAACACAGAGCTAAAACGATGCCGATAAACAACAAACAGGTCCTAACGCGGGGCTACGTTTACTGATTGACCTATGCATTTTCACTCCTGAAACAAGTGAACGTCAACCCTCAAGACGGAAACCAGAGGCCACATTGCAGACATCAACAGAGATTCGGGCCTCGTTGCGACGCAAAATCCAACCGGCCAATCAGGCTTAGGTCAATGTCTTAATGTTGGTATAAAGAATTGCTACTGCGAAGAGGGAGAGTCCATCGCAGGGCGAGTCAAACGTTTTGGGCGTTTACTAGGTCCTCCAAATCAAGCCGCGCAGAATAGGCATGGAGTTTGACGGACGTATGAAGTTGCCGGCCGTGACTCAGGCGATATTTCGTATGTACACGGGACCCTACCGGAGAACAGTAGTCATAAATGAAAGCACTCTCCCGTGAACTCATCTTAACACAACGGTCGTAGACAGCGTGTAAAATGGTGAAGGCGAGAATTAAGTACTCATTTGCGCCCTTGGCTGCTACAGCATGGTGTTTAACTGAACCAATGTGTGGGGTCAGAATCACCGATACCGTTGTTGCGTGGCTCCAGTTCCAGAACTTTCACTGTTGACGACCCTACTAAAGTTGAAACGGCTATCTTCTGAAGAAAACAATATGTTCAGGTGGTTTTCTTTAGGATCATCACTTTAGCCAGAAGTCATTTAAACAGATATACTGGCTATTGTGACGCTCATTTCAAGGGACATTTTGTGTTCCAACTATAAAGAGATGCGAGTCTATGTCTGCTTCATGGCACACGGACGATTTCCGGGATACCACAATGCGACCAAAATGGGTTACTCTAACCGAAACTGACATTGTTCTAGGCAAGCAATGTGTCAAATAAAACGCAAGAAACGTGTGTACGTTTGATAACCTCCAGTTGAAACTTGAACATCAGGAGTTAGTTCCCTTCTATTTACCCCCAAAGTGATGATTCAAGAGAGCCAAAGAAATAGCGGGGGTAAGATCTATAGTCGTGCCGGAAACTCCTAAAAATGTGTATTTTTCCGGTCGGAGAAACAGTCTGAAAACACGGTAGATTTATCAGACAGTTGTGAATGGAAGAGTTGTCCTAAATAACAAAAACTAAGGAAGGTCAGGAGGTTGGATGATGAGGAGTTGTAACAGGTTATATATTTAAAAAGGTGTACACACTCATCGTGTATGAGAGTACGTGGGCTACCCATAGGCACCCTTCAAAAGGATGACCGTATGCTGAGCGTTTTATTGCTGCGTCGACTGCATGACCTTTACATTAGGTAATCAAACTTTACACCACTAGGATGCTATGTTAAAAGGTTAAAAGTTGGAAATATCATCCACCAGAACTAAGAAGCAGACACTCCGTAGGACTTATAAACAAAGATCCAACTAACGCACGACCACCTGTATTAGTCAGAGAGGACTATTAACTCCCACAAGAGGCTGTAATAAAGTGTATCATGAACATAATTATCTACGGAGAGCTCCTCACTTGTAGACCGATCAACAGGGTTTTCTACGGAAAACGCTGTTTGTTGGAAGGATCTGGGTGCGGGGAACTGCCTGTCCAAAGGTAACTTAGTACAATCGTTGAGCGTGTCTATTGATGGCGTTTGGTTACAGATTTTGATCACATTCAAATCCGAGCGTCCTTCACGAAATTGGGCCAATGAGCTTGGAAGGGATCGAAGTTGCGCCTGTGCTGCTTCCAGCAGTTGGTCCCAGCCGGTCACCTCGCCATCTTGCTCACTAGAGAGTGTTCCACGTAACAGGGGTGCTAACGCAGGTGTGTTTATTGCGGCCTCCAGTGGAGCCAGACAGAATAACCCTGTCACAGCTAGGCAGTCTTGACTGAAGGTAAAGAAAATACCGGAAGGAAATAGCTAGACAGATATTGACTATCTATATTTCTAACAGATATTTATGTGATCCTACAGGAATTCCAAGGTCAAAAACTTCGGCTTCTAGAAAAAAATAGACAAAAGCGTCTCGCCCACGTGGAGAAGAAACGTCAGTTGTCAGCACGAGCAAAACGTCTTGAGTTTTGCCCGAACTTCCGGTATCTACCGTTAGCAAATGTCATACAGTTTATGGCAAACTGTCCAAATTCATCTGGTTTCGACAATCACAACAACAGAAAACTTTTGTTGAGACAGGAAACTTTTCGGTTTCGTACAGATACCATACAATATCTACCTGGTGCACTGGATTCACCTGGGAAACGGCTAAATTGCCTGTGAAACAGGCCACCTCCGGTTGGAAAAATTATTGCGACCGGACTCGGATCTAATGTCTGACTGTTCTTATCAGGTGACCAGTCGGAAGAACGATTTGACACCCGTACTACGGATATTTTCGATACGATAGAAAGAGTTCCTGAAGGGGAAGATTCCAACGCATTCTGCGGTAGGGCGTAAGACTCTTAGTTCATATAAGGTAGTGCGCGTGCATGAGCCCCATGGCTACATCTTTTAGGGTTAATGCTACTTATCACATCTTATTACATAGCCCTTGTCCTTAGTACTGGCCTACAAATCTCATGGTCGATTTGAGCATCCAGCATCGATTTTGCGTGCATTCTGGTTATGACGCCTTCTCTGAAACATAATTCAAGAACTCCAGCTGTATTCATCCAATTAACCCACGCGGAACGACCACTAAAATGATAATAAGTTGCCGTTCCAGTGGAACATTGGCTGAGCGGAATGCATACTAACGCTAGCTAAGCTGTTCTGATGAGCGAATGTTGTATTTTGCTAGTCCGGGAGGAACCCACTAAACATATCACAGTGCAAGGCAACCACCATGGCTATGAACTGAGAGATACATTTTACCGGGCACAAACTTCATGCACTTGCAGTTAGCACAATGCGGTGAGCTGAGGTCAATTAGGATTTCCACTCAAAACGGCGCAAAAGTGAAACGAACTAACCGACAAACGGGGGACTCCACATAAAACTGGTTTGGGCGCTTCAATTCCGATGGGAAATTCGCCAGACTGTGACATCGTGGATATGCAAGCGTGCAAGTCAAACGTTTGGCCCAGTCTACACAACGCCACGAGGTGAAGGACAGCTGCAGGTTCTCCGAAATGTTTCCATGCGGTGTTGTGGTAATTGGGTTAGGGCCGAATTGTTTGTCCAGCAGCAACTGGTCCCAGACACTAAACAGATTGGCTAACGCCATATCAGTCTGATCGGAATCATAGAGACGGTATCGTGCGATCAAGTAAGGACTTCCGCCAAAGGACTCAGCCACCTCGCTCAGGTATGACAGACAGATGGACGATCTATTCAACGATTGTTTATAAGGTTGACAGTGAGGGCTGGAAAAGCCACAGAAAAAGTACACACCATAATGAGGATTGCGAACCTGATCCCCAATAACAGGCCGATATGGAACAATACCCTAGAAAGACGTGACCAGATACGGGAAAAAAGAGAATAGCCAGAAGGCGATTTTCCTCCGTCCAACAAAGGAGATGAAATCATTACTAATCTGGCCTGCGTGAAGCACAAACTACCGCATTAATTTAACAGAAATGAGGTAAATTAGCAATCATTTTAGAACAGGCTGTTGAGAATAGCGCATTAAAAACTGATTGAAGCTGTCAGGGTACAAAGACTGCGCATTTCCAATTTCATCAATTTGCAATGGTCACTAAGGGAGGATGACACTCGAAGGCACTTCTCAGGGATGCCATAAAACAGGTGATAACTCTAGCAGCTGAGTTGAAGTACTCCTATGGAGCATGCCATATGTTTATGTTCCTGGCCTCAAACACACTTGTTATTTGACCGCACCCGACCACACCGCCCCGATAGGAAGAGGAAATCAGTCGGTGTATTTAAATCCTTCGTGATACCCAACAAGCGTGTGAAGAAACTTCGGACGGACTGGACGTATGATGTCTGGGTTCAGCGATCACTATGGTGCTTCTGTGGAATTTCTGTCTAGATTGCCCCTCGTAGGTTGCAATCGTTCGACTAAAGGCCAGACATTGTGTTTCGAACAAAGGACGCGGAGAACGTTAATCACAAAACGTCCTTAGTATAGCCCACGGATCTAGGTTACAATTCCCACATCACTCTTGAGCATCAGAAATAGCCATTTTCGACTTTCGTGGAGCCAGCTAACCTTCATGCAATAGTTGGCAGCGATAACGTCAAGGTAAACCGGTAATTTTCTGTTCAACCAAGCATTGCTATCAGTTCGTATTTTTATTCGAATGCGACTGAAAGTGTCTCCAGTTGGTGCTACTATAAAACGGAATGATTACTCAGTGCATGACTTACAAAAACATCAACTAAGCTCAGGAATGTAACCCCTGAATAAAACGACTCACCCACTGGCGACCCCGTCTTTCAGTACCCATTCTTTGGAACCTAAAGTTGAATGACAAAAACAACGAATAGCGGGCTCAGCGGCTTATAACTACGTCCACCGTGCCGGTCGATCAAAACAAGACTGACAGAAAGTAATTTAGTGCTTGCGTGTGTGTGACTAGGACAACGTCCAATTTTCAAACGAGTTGTAAGATTGGTGTTAAAAACCATCGAGGTAGGTAAGTGCATGCGTCAACAAACAACCAGCAAAAAATAAAAAAACGTATCGACAGTTTACATTAGGCCAGGCGTTGGTGTGCTGGTCCCTCGAGTTGGCTTCAATCACAAGTCGCAATATCTCCAGCGTGACGTATGGGGCCTGTCGTTCACCCAGCAAGTGTGGAACATACAGTAAAGCAACTGAGCAGCTAGAATTCGGCGGGAGTAGAAAACTGAAGCGTCTACCTGTGGTTGGCAGCATAGGAGAGGTCCATATAGTTTCCCTTTTTAATATCCACTGCTCTCAAGCCTCAACTACTCAACTTTCGTACTTCAATATTTCACAAGACCACTCTATCTTATGGGATAAAAATGACACCTCCTTGCGTCAGTTTTGCCTTGCTTTATCATGTAAGCCCTCACTGTCAATGTAATGTTAAATTCACATAATCACAATGATTGAGTAATAATACTTGGCGTTCGTGGAAAGTCCAGAAGAGAAATCGAAATAACTGATCAGCTTGATATACGAATTTGAAGAGCTACGAGAAGTTAAATATTGGTGATTGATACCCTGTTAGTTTTTGACCAGCCACGGGTTGACCTTTGATTACTAAATGCTATTTTGAATGACACTTGCATCTTATCGACTTTATTCTTTTTTATATACGTGTCCAAGTCCGATGAAGAGACACCAAAAAGGGATCTTTTGGATGATCCGTGTGGTCTTAACTCATGACAGGAGGATCTTTCGGGGAAAATCGAAGGATCTCAGATTTTAAAAGTGTGGTTTACATGGAGTAACTGATTACTGGTGATATGAATTCATGTAGAACTTCCAAAGATTTGTCATATGAGTAACTAACACAATTACAGAAATCAGCCTCTGAAAGTACAAAAACCTTTCTAACTGGATCACATCACTGTTACTGTCCGAGTTAAGTCTACATTCTTAAAGAATAGGTACTCCAAATTTACAGCATTCGTTAGCATCTAGTAATGTCAAAAGACGTCAGATTTTTCACCTTGCGAGACGTGATTGCCATGGAGCCGCCAGCCTGCACGGTACATTCTTGCACGTCGATGAAATCTTCACAGCATGATCAGAAGTCAACGAACGTGCGTTTCGCACAGTAATACGAGAAAGTCACGGAAGTAAAACAACATGTGACTCTGAAAATAGTTGACTATAACAACATATAATGTTTGGAGTACACGGAAAGATTTTGTGATAAATTTATCAGTACAGCTAATGTGAAGGCCCGAGATCCACAAGCACCGATAATTGACAGTGGTGTTATTGTTGACGATGAGGGCGACGAGTGAGCAGGTATTGCTTCCCAGTCACGCAGGCCGACGATACAGGGTTACTCGAGCTACATCATTATAGGCCTTTGATTCAAAAGTTTGGCCCAAAAGACAGTGGCAGAATGTGAGGGTTTTGTTCTTACCCGTGACTCAATTATCTGATCCACAATGGAGCGAGTATGAGCGATTCCTTGGGATGACCTATCCGAAGCCAATGATTCGGGAATCTCACCCACACAGTACAGGGGGACTTTCCTATCTGAAGAGCGCGGGGAGTAAGGTACGGAAGTAGATACATTTGACTCCGCATTAGGTCCTTATTTTCCTATTTCCACAGGCTCAAGTTGCAAACTGGTTACTCCAGCTGCTGAGACAGTCTACGGTGCAAAGCTCAAGTAGAATGCCATAATATGAGGATACATAATTATATAACACTGTTCCGCCTAGGATTATTTGGGCTTGGTGCCAGCATCGCCAGCTGACTACCGGACGTTTCGCTTGGTGGTACAAAGCGAAATTTTGCATACCCCTGTGCAGTCTGCAAGACTACAAAGACTCTCTTGTTAGGTTCCTTTGGAGCAGTCTTGGAATATTAAGCAGGCAACTAGTTGGTTGACGAGCTACACAAACCGTTGCACAGTGGTAAGGGGCAGGCTGATGATGACAATAATCGACCGATGACAGTCACAATGGACCGAAACACGGGGATATAAATATAAAATAAATATAAATCGTTCAGCTGTAACACCCTTTCGGCGCCCAGATGCCATGCTACCAGAAGGAATCACGAGGGCTGGGACAGTGTCAGGTTGCCCAAGCCTAGATTGAGGAAGTCGAGAAGCAGAGGTAGGGTTCGAAACCTGGACCTTCCGTTCCGTAAATTCGTGCTCTAACCAATGAGTCATCCCACCCCCAACAGAAGAATAAAGGTTTCACCATATGGAAACTTAAAACCTGAGAGCTAACGCAGTGGATCTGACAAAACGTTTCTATCAGAAGCGAAACGCTATCAAAGAATGAATTTACGGATTGCTTTCCAAACTTTTCTGCAGGTGACCTAGACTTTGAAGTACTAGTAACCGTAACAAACTAGTCGTAAGCCCGCGACCATTCTCACTTTGAGCGACGAACAGGGCGGACGATTACAAGGCAAAGAAAGTGTATGCCAATTCCAACCGATAGACGGCTAAAAAAGGACTACCGAGGACTTACGCGGACGAATTGTGATGTATGCTTTATCATGTTCTTCTCCCAAAAAATTTGATACGCGGCACTCAACAACGGAATCCTCCGTGATGTTGTGTCTTGCTTCTGTTACTATCTGAAACGAAGAAGAAACAAGTTGTGGACTAACGAGCATCAAATGTAGTCTTCGTTTTTTATGTAACCTGAGTTACGGTATTAAAAAAAGACGCATCACCAGTGCTACATTTCAAACATGTACCTCTACCATCAGGAAGTAGAAGGGGGCTTGATAAATGTTAAACTGGGAAGTCCATATACACGTAGCAAGAACGAAAAGACATGTCTAGTGACGGAGTCGAACCGCAGACCCCTTGCTTACCGGAAAGATGCTCTGTCAACTGAGCTTGTGAGGAAACTGCCCTCCGTCAACCCAATGCGCATGAACTTCACAGCTGAGTCGCCACAGATTGGCCTGATGGGATGCAATTTAAACCAATATCCTTTGAATGTCAGAACGATGAAAATGTCCGACCCACCGCGACGCGAAGGGCACACTAATGACACTACTGAATATCAAGTGCTATTCTATTAAGCTGATGTGCGTTCAATCAGCAGTACATGAGTATGACGGAAAGCGAACGTCGATAGATCAGTTGGTAGGGCACTCATCTGATAAACAAGAGGTCGACATATATTTATACATTCAACTCCAAAGTAGAATCGAGGAGACCGTAATAAACCTAACCGCCATTGAGAACTTTACTATTGGTAGTGAGTGCATTCGATCAACCATTCCAATAATTCAGTAGTTCTACCCGTGTGGACTGTTAAGAAAAATGATCCAATCTGAGGTTATTGTCCCGGAACAGGGGGCATGACGGTATTTGAACAAGTCAGTGAAACGCAAAACATCCCATACATGGGTTCTTTTGCAACGAAACGCAGTGAATTTATCTTAATGTACGAATAAGTGGACACATGAATCGGAGGAGACAAGCCACAACTCAAGAATATAGAGCTATAGATATGTACCACAACCACAGTATGCAATAAAGTTCAACCACTGACTGACTGAGGATGGTGGTTTCTGTTGAGCAGGTCGAACTGCATGCAATTACTTACAGTACCCAATCTTGGAAGTTCGCTCGCAACTTCAGTGAAGTTAATTAGGTAGGTGGGTAGAGAGGACAGAGACACCGAAACCAGGATGAAGGGAATGTAGCTTTATTAATTCACAATTAACCCTCAAGTCTGCAAAACGAAGAGGGTTAGATTTTCTTGGTCCTGATTGTTTACTATTCAATCTCTATTTGATATAACATCCTACATGCGAGAAAGTTCAACGAGTGCTTTCTATGAGTTTTTTCGTTAACCAGACAGGACTAATGGTATCTCAGAAAAGGCACCAAATTCTATGCAGTAGTTGTGCAGTATCGTTCTTTTTAAGGCCCATCACGTAAGCCTGCTCTCCATCAATCTTACTGCATACTCAAACACCGAATTCGACATAGCTTAAGACAAAAACCCATATGAAAAGTAAGGTACTACTAAAGGAAGAATAAGCGGAATCTCCGAATTCATGATACTCAGGGACAAAGTCCAAATCCGAACGCCTAACGGCTCACCGTGACCATCGGCAAATGCGGCCAAAAAGCAAACAGGTCTCGACATAAACTCAATGCGGTTTGGGTGAATCTGCCATGCGCGGCAGCATCAGAAGCGAAACATCTATGCCTTGTTTGCCGTGCCGTCGAGTTAAACCAGCCCGCTGCAGCTGAGCAGATCAGGCTGTTCGGCCATCGGATACGGGCAGGATACTCCAGCGCACTACCTCGTGGGTCAGATTTCTGGATCAGAAACTGGACGAGGGAAACCCGAACAAGATCCTATATCCACCTGTGGCCCTGTGGGTCAGACTTCTGAGTCCAACGCTTTTCCTAGAACTACGTAACCGGGATGCGTCAGTGCGCTTCTGGTAGCAATAACAACTGCAGATCGTGACATCCCGTGTTTCTTGGTGTACACCGTACACGATTTCCATGTGTTCGGTTGCTGTTACTTTGCTACCTTGTATTCAAACGTATATACAAGGCTATTCTTATGTACGTATAGCTATGCTATGTATGTATGGCATCCATCCACTCCTAAAACTCCTGCAAGAGGAGTAATATGGTGTGCTACAACAGATCAGGACTGGACAGTAGCCTCTTACCGGCTTCGTCAGGTTTGGAGCTTATCCTGTAGGCTTCGAAGCAGGAGATGGCAGCGAGTTCAGCAAGTGACCGTCGTTTGACAACAGTGCAGAAATCGGAAAAGATCTCAAATATAAACATGAGGTAGACGTATCGGTAGCTCAGCCAGGTGTGCTGATGGAACCATCTTCAAACCGTTTTGTTAAGATGGTTCGTGATTTACTCTCAAGAGCTGTTCATTAAGACGAAAAAATCCAGCTGGGTGGGCAAGTGATTTTTGAGTAACTATTCAACACAGCACTGAGTTCGCAGAGGAACGGTGGAACACGACTACAATTAACGCGCAGGTTATGTCGCAAAAGCGACTCAGTTACAACGCAAACCAACAAGTCCCGTGTTAGGGCAAAATTCGGAAACATCACGTGCGAGCACAGCTAAATTAGAACGATTGATTAGTTCGTCCAAAACCAATGTCAAGGCGGAGCCGAAAAAACACTGAACAGCACTATGGCGAAGTGCAACACAGGATGATGCCCTTGGAAAATGCCATTCTTGCAGAGGAAGGGTAATTTTTTGCTTACTCCAGCGCTAGATAATGCATGACCAGACACTTGCTATAGAACCAGGAGAGATACAGAAAATCATGCGTAACTGAACAAGATTTACGGTGCACTGAAAAAAATACGAAATGCACTTTCGAAGGTGAAATAGAATGACTAAAACAAGCTTGGTATGATAGTAGCAATCACCTGGAGCAAAAAATACTGTTCTACAGTGACGCGTATAAGACTGTGAGTGGCAGATGCGAACTGGTCGATGCAGGCATTCAAAACATGATAATAAAGCAAGGTTAGATCCAATTGAGAACTCATGAACAAAATGAATAAGCAATGAAACGGTTACAGTTCGTAAAGTCCTCTTGATGCAGGATGGATCCAAATTTGAGATGCCGATCAAAGGAAGGAAAGTAGAATGAAAGCGCAGTATGGTGTCTGAATCAATGGAAAGACAGATAGTGGTAACGGGCATTAGAGGGGTATGGGAACATTAGAGAAGATTTGCACAACGAATTCCGTCATACTTAAGAACTCCATAGGCAATGCAGCTTAATGAATCGATAAATCTGCATTGTGTCGAGACATTGGAAAAGGGCACGCAAGGAATGACAAGGGTTTATAACGCCCCCGACAGCGTGGGTACGAGAAAATTGACAGGTTTTGAAGGAGTGAGGAGAACAGATACCTATAGATATTTCGGCACAGATTCTATGAAACCGGAAGGATAAACCCGTTGAAGTAACTTTGAAATCGAGCAACTTTTCGACGGGTTTACAAGCAGAACAGAACTTGCGCAGTTAATTGGGGAATTCCGAATTAGTAACCGAACCACTTGATATCAGTTACATGCCAAAATCGACAGGCTATTCGCGAAACTACAGCACACTGGCCCATGTTGGTAGTCATCCAGCAGCTTTTTCAATCCGAGTTGATTTGTGAGGCAAATAAGAGTAAAAAGCTGCTGAGTTGAAAGGCAAAATGCAAAAAAACGGAGGAAAAAATGATCTAATATAAAATGTCATCTCACGGCCAGCGATCGAGATAGCTAAGCGCTTAGGGCGGGAACCCACTGGCCAGAAGGTCCGCAGTTCGAATCCAACCACAGCATCTCGAATGGCCTTGTATAGGCTTAAGCAAACTGATAGTATCTCGGTCGTGAACTGACCAAAATATCCTGCTTTTCTCAAATTCAATATGCGACGCGACAAAAACAAACGATACTCATGTATAACAAAGACAGAAAACGAGACTAGGTGACGGATTGCAGACGAAGCATCGCCAAAAATACAGCGTGAACAAAAACATCGAAATCGCCACAATTAGTTAGCGAAAGAGCAGGGCGGTTTGCAGAATAACATGAGCGTACCACGTAAACTGAGTAGGGGGGTTACTCACATGTATATGTTACCAACATAACGAAGTCAGGTTAATGCGTCTGAAATCAACGTTCATTGGAAAGGTGGTCCGAACTATCGTTCGTTGATCAAAAGCACAGCGGAATTCAGTAAACTTTCCGTTACGTTTCAACCACAAACCTCGGAACAGATAAAAAAAAATAGATCCCACCGCCACAATTTTGATCACGAGGACAGTAATAAAATAATCGTTCAGCTGTAGCGCCTTTTCGGTGCCTAGCTTCCATGCCACCAGAAGGAAGCACGAGGGCTGAGATACTGTCAGGTTGCCCAAGCCTAGACGGGGGAAGTCGAGAAGCAGAGGTCGGATTCGAACCACGGACCTTCCGGTCGGTAAATTCGCGCTCTAACCACTGAGCCAGCACGGCGACAGAGGAATCCGAACAGTGGAAAAATGATTAACAAGTAGACCGAAGTCTCATTGCTCTATTTTTTAAGGTAGATTTTAGCAGCTGTGTACTGGATGTGATAAATGTGGAACAACAGTACTGTCCGTCATTATCGCCAATCAGTTTACGCCTCGTCCGGCAGTCCTCATTCAGTTCCAAAAGCACGTGGCCTACTTAAATAGATCAGTGCCCGGCCCAGACAACAGAAAATCGAGAGTAAATGGGGCACAGAAAAAGGTCAAGCAGAAGACAGAACGATGGAGCGAAAACCAATAAATATGCATAGGCCAGGAAACATATGGAAATCAACTGTCGAGAAAAAGTATCTACGGGCAGCCGACCTTCATCAACGAGGGAAATGAGCCTAAAAGAAATATTCCATTGGTAGATCTTGTAACTAGCAGTTGAAGATAGACAGCTGGATACCCTGCTTTGTGGGAAATTTCGGCAATCAAATGGAATGTATACCAGGATTTTTCGCACCGTAAATGCTAAAGTAGATTGTTTACTGCTGTCCATTGGGGGGGTTAGCTACAAAACATTGGTCAGCTCCAGAATAAACGTCAGTCACGCGCCTCCGGTGAAACCTGTTTGTTGTCAGGGTAGTAGACGAATAAACGTGCACGTCTTCAGCACTCCACTGTCAGATACGACAAAAGTGGAAAAGTATAGGAAGGAGTGGAAGTACATTCGATGTGAAACAGTTGTCTCGAGATGACTGAAAAAGAAGTCAAGCGAAAGCAGCGGGACACTGACCGTGATTATCACTAAACAAAAGTGCCTGAATATGGAACCTACACGGATAGTTAAGGATTCACGCAAACCAGCCCATCGGCACTGAAAGCCCAAACTACCAATCGTGTGAAATTAAACGCGACACCCGCATAGCTCAACACGTGCAGCTAGGCTGAGCATACACTCCGTGCAGGCTGGACACCCGGGGTTCCACGCACTCTACGTTTGCATACACGCTGTAAATTGAAAAACCAAAACACTCATGCAAACAAACACACGAGTAGACATAGAGAGCATGAAGGACAAAGCACTCAATCGCGCTCACAATTCCAACATGCCATCACGTGATGACCACCACCGGATAAAACGACACCCGCACGACCAGATCGAAGCAGTTATGAACCATTGTGCACGTAAATTTACGCACAGTGAAAGAAAAATAAGGAACATCTAGTGCACAAAATTAGTCAATATCACTAAAATTCATTTCAACTGCTCTGACATTGTAACAATTGACCGAAATTGAGGTTTTGAAGACTAATGGAAATAACTTAAGCACACGGGAGGAGTAACAGAAGTGCGAGCTAAATGACTATATATATA
>NW_008751985.1:426074-442698 GCF_000715545.1 Opisthorchis viverrini | reverse complement strand
CAGGTTTGCAGTCAGACTTTGAGACGTGGAACGGAATTCAGGTACGAGGTCACCGGGAAGAGAACTGACCGTGTCTTTCTTTTGGAAACTAGTACATTGAATCTTGAGTGCATCAATGTGGACACAACATTGTTACTATGGTGGTCAAATGAATACATATATATATATATATATATGTATATATATATA
The DNA here is from genome assembly GCF_000715545.1 of Opisthorchis viverrini. Lineage (NCBI taxonomy): Eukaryota > Metazoa > Platyhelminthes > Trematoda > Opisthorchiida > Opisthorchiidae > Opisthorchis > Opisthorchis viverrini. The sequence continues at coordinate 442,509 of NW_008751985.1, read as the reverse complement.
GTTAAAATATAGAAAGGGACGCCAGCTGTGAAGGTGCTGGTGGTCGGATAGCAAAACGGACAGAAATGGGTACCTTGCCATTGAGTATCATAAATTCGTTTCGAGGGAGTGCACCGGAAAAACTGCATGGAAAAGTGTAAATTGTTCCCCAATCTAGAGTGACGTTTTCCACTGTTCGCGCCAAAAATGCAGCATCTGTGAGGGGGTCGAGGACGGACCAACAGAGAATGGACACGATGTGAAAGAACATAATTAATTTGAAAAGATTCTTACAAGAGCTGCTAACGGAAATCATAAATTAAGCCCGTGGGTGGCCTTACGAGGATTCCAACTCTAACGTAAGTAACTCGTCGAATCGAGACGAACATTAGGAAATATCATGCAGGCCCGTAGGGTACACACTAACAGGTTGAAGACAGAAGGCCTTCTGCCGATGTTAGATAAAGAATCGACATCGATCGTCACTGGTAAAGGCGGCGGCGGTCGGGCATATAACTTGCTTTCTTGCTCAACGGCAACCTTCTTCTGCAGTAAAATGACTACAGGACCTAGAATACCCTGAACTGCTGCGGCTCCGTAGGACACGACCAGTAGCATAACTGTGACATAACTATGAAGCGAAATGGTGGTTTGTGGTATTTGCGACCGCTTCAGTGACACAGGGATTTGCTCCAGGATGAACCCCCCAGTGTTTGCATATTCAACCGTCACAGAGCGGTTGGACAATGGGTTGATTACACTAGTTTACTCTGAACAGTCGGCAAATGGTTCCAATTTAGCCCTCTTCCCCAAGTAAGACCAGCGAGAAAGCAGGTTTTCATGATTACTAGTGACCGTCATACGACCATAAGCCAACTTGTTGGAAAAGCATGGATCAGGAATTCATGTTCTCTTGGTGATGTATGAACCCCACTTATGATGGGGTTACGGTTGCCACATAGAGGCCTCCTTGATGAGCGTGAAATTTTGTAGAACTAGTTACCAGCCGAGAATCCATCACGCCAGAATCCTGCTGGCCGACATGCAAGTCATCACATCATGGTTAACACTGTCACGTCACAATAAGTTTTGAGTGGGATTTGTGACGGATCAGAAAAATAAACCTTTGATTAACATTTTCAGACAATGTTCCATAGACAAGCCCATGGTTGGGTTATTATCAGATCCTCCAAGAGGATGGGTAATTAATCAGATGAAACCTCCTGCTGACTGGTGGATTAGTAAATACTTCATCAAAACCAAAACTTCACACCCAGGTGAAATTCGCCATTTGTGCAAACCGGTCAGTAAACGCGTGGTCCTGTGGAAAGCAGTGGGACACTGTAAACCACGATCCCCATACAAAACACTCGATGAATTTCAATAAGTAGAGAATCTCTTGTGACTCTGAGCTCCCCGGGATCCAACCTCACTGTCACGATTAGTTCTATCTTAGTTAAAGCAACTCTTGATGCAATATACGTACACGGAAGTCAAAAACTGACAAAAAAAACAATATGCTCACCCAGTGGATTAATGTGGTAGTTGAATTTTGTGGTTCGTGAAGTCCCATCTGGTAGCGTTTCTTCAGTCTTACACTGGTATACATATTCCATATCCTCCATACGAACTCGAATCCTGAGACTACCATTTTGCAAGATGGTGTGAAAGTCATCTTCTTCAAGTTGTAGTCCACTAGAATACCAGTTGTGACCAGGTTCACAGGGAAACACAACGACGCTATTTACAGCCGCATCGATATCTTTGTCTCCAAGCAGCACCTCCGTCTCAGTACCTGTTACCAAATTCACTGTGGATGGAAGATGGAACAGTAATTCGAATTGATTTGCGCGGTAATACGAAAAACTATGGAATACGTACAGGTACAACCAAAGCAAAATGAGTGTCACTGACCGTGAAACCTGAAGAAATCTCACAAAAACTAGCTAACTACACAAACAACTAGGCCCGGATGACATACAATCCCCAAGTTGGGAAGATAGGACATCTGTCCGTCAGTGAAGAAGTTGGATATACAGTTAATCCCTGTTAGAATTCTCCCTCATAAGGACTCATTCTCAGGCCCCAATTATTATTCCACCTACAACTAACCTAGAGTCGACCACCTGGTTTCAAACGACCCTGGGAAGTCCTGACAAGCGAACCAGTTGGTCGACACAAGCAGGATAGCTAATGGGCCATCGTTCGAGACACTGGGGAAACCAATCACATCACTCAAGCGTGAACACGGTAGCCTGTTAGGATGTGAAAACTCAGGTGAGCTCAGCATGTGCTAATGAAATAGGGGTAGGACGCCCGTCTCGCATGTCAGGTGGATGGAATTCCGACCCGCGTGAAGCTAAAGAGATGCACTGCTGATGAGCTCTAATAAGAACGAAACTCGAGATCGGTGCTTCACCCCTTTGGTTTGGACTCACCAGAATAACTGTGTTATCAAACGGGAACTGTTCAAAGAGAGTTATTCTATGAGTACCCCAACCACCGATAACAATTCTCTCAATACGTCCCGGAAATGAGGTAGAATAGCAAAAGGTGTGAATTATCAATAGCACGTTTTGGAATTCTCACACGCATAACTACTGTTCTCAGGCTTTCGAAACATCAGAGAACCTATCACATGTATATCATAGGGAGTTGCATTTTCATGATGATAATCAAGTCAGCCTGCCGCCGGTATGTAAGATCCATTAACTGCACGTTGGTACCCCTGGATGAGATGAAGGGTTATCGCGCAACTTCAATAGTTTCTGCTGTATATTTTCATTGGGAGACAGCTTATACGGGTTTACATGAGACCTAGTAGCCTGTTCCTTGCACGTTGAGCGCAACTTTGAGAACGAGCTATTTGAGATTAAGCCCCACGGTAAATAGACTCGAACAATTATCCAGAACACTGTTACCATATGGTTCACTAGACTCATGTCACTACAAACCCTCCGAGTACAACTATATTTGCACAGGACTTGATCGCGTAAAGCAACAGAGACTGGAATTTCGAGGGCGTGGCAATGAAGGCATGCACCTCGGAAACGTACAGGCAAACGCGACGATGTCAGTTAGGTCATAAATGTTAGTTCATACTGTTCGAGGCCGCACATCAGCGAACTGGAAAGACACATGAAGAACTGTCTGCTAAAGTGTCATTTCTACAAACAACCGAGGTAGTTGCGGTTAAACACCTGATATATTCACAGTTCATCGAGAGACAAGCAGCGATCCACAGTTATTCAAGCGTTTCGTTTCGGCACCGCATGCCTAGATATTAGATCTCGGAATAAGTTAGTATGGAAGCCGAGTTGCGCTAATCCTAGCAATACATGCCGGCTGGGACTGCTCACAGTTTGAAAGCTTCGGTGAAAGAGTGACTAGTGGGATGAATGAAAGTTTGAGTATTCTGCCACTGATAAGAGCTATCCAACACGGCTCCTGAAACTGGTGGTTTCATGGCACAGCACACATGGTGCGTGAATTTGAGGATCGTAGTCATTCGGCAGCTTTCAAAAAAGCCGGGCTTCCATTTCGCTGAGGGACGAAAATAATCATGTGTAGGATGCAACATGGTCTGTTTAGCTGTGATACGAGACTGCATTACAATCGTCCTTGACAGCAACAGCAGATAAGACTATTGGCGCTTCACTGCCCTACAAACACGTCAATTTATTTGAATAAAGCCTCAAACTAGCAAGAAGAGCAAGGGACAGGGAGGGGAACTAAAATTAGCCTACCACATCCGAGGTGTACACGCCTCCAATGTTTAGCAAATATGTATAAGGGCTGATAAAGAGAACCCCACTAACATTGGAGTAGCCACCAATCCGTTCAGTATTTCAAGCGAAGCACAGAGAGGGTTACACGGACCTCACCCTAGAAGGCGAATAGCACCAACAGCACCCTGAATCTCTGTAACATCATCCCCATCCTCCATGTCAATTTCCGTCCACCTGTAGGTCTCCGCCACTCCGCCAGAAGCGGCCAGGTTGCGCAGCCGTACAACAACACAGCCCGCACTGTGGTCTGATATGCATATCCGTTGAGACCCAACGATGTGTCTTTGAGTGCAAGAAATGGAACAAATTCGAGAAAGCGGTTCTAGCCTCTGATATTAGTTCCCTGGCTGCGTCTGTCAATCTGCCGCTAATGCAACTTCCAAGATAAGTATGGGGTTCCACAGCCTCTAGTGTTACTCGTTGAATTCCTAGAGGTACATTCAAAGAGTGTAAGTCTAGTAGCATGACTCAGCATTATGTAGGCGTGAAGCGTATGCCAAAAGACTGGATGACCCTGGTCAGCTGTTCTAGTAACTCAGGCGCTCCCCCGTCTTTTCCACAAACGAGAACAATTTCGTCTGCATATTCCAGGTCGGTAGGATTGCCACTCAGAGAGATCTGAACATCAAGTTTTGGAGACCTTCCAGTGCTCGCCTCATTATTTCAACAAAGAAACTTAGCAAAAACGGAGAGTACGCATCCTTGTCGGACACCACTACTCGTAGGAAAGCTCTTGGAGAGCTCTCCATTCGTTCACGCGCTAGCACGCATGTAAATACAAACAGCGCACGATATTCACGAACTTCTGGGGCATACCCTATTGTGCGAACGTGTTGGGAACAAACCAGTCAACAAGATCGAATAAACCCTTAAAATAAAGGAACATCACGATTGCAGGGAGCTCCTATGAATGTCGTTGCTTGAACGCTTGATTAAGTCTGAAGATGTGGTTAACACAGATTCTTCCCGACCGACGTCTTGCTTGCTGTTTGCGAATTCCATCTTCATGCGCCTTCGTAAGGCGATGTAGAATAATCGATGCAAAGTCTGGTTACAACGGGGGTCAAGTTAATTCTCCTGTGACTGCCACACTCAATGCAAGCACCCGTTTTGAAAATTGATACCACTATCGACTCAGTACATTTAGTTGGAACAGTTGGAGCACCTCGGAATGACTGAAGCAGGTTAGCACTAAGCCCCTTCCCTGTCCACGAAGGATCAGCATTGAACACTGATATCCTGCCTTCGATGACGGTGATAGCTCGGTGACACTTGAGGAAGAAAGGCATTCATGCATTCCCGAAGCCGCTAAGGGCTACAAATCCACATCCCAGGGCTCCGTTTCGGGTCAGGAATCTGGTTGAGCAACTGAAGCTGGTACGTTGAACTGATGTCGAATGTGTTTAACCCGACGAATAAGCGTTCTTATTTTTTGAAGAGCAAGTCCTTATTACCAGTGACCGCTTCACGCACCACCGGCCTCCTTGGGCCCGTCACGCGTATCAACTAGAACAGCTTTCGTACATTCCCAGAGTTTCTCGCTTCCTCCGCTCATTCAACCGCACCAACCTTTAGCTCATTGGTGGTCAACAACAGCGGAACCAGGTGCAGCGACCTTTGGAGTACCAGAAGTGCAAAGTCGGAGGCGATCGGAAAGCGATGTGGTAAGTTCAACAAGTGCTAGCAGCGATGGTATAGTCAGTTGATTCATATTGTCAGTTTAGTTGACCGAAGGGACGGAAAACCGGGCCTCTATCACAACTACCACGGAGGGCATTCTTCGGAAATTACAGCTTTCGTTGCAGTTCCCAAGTCATTCGCTCATGCAACTAGCTTCATTTCAACTACCCCATTATCCTAGAATTTAGGATTGCGTTCGATTTTGTCAATCGGTTAGTGCTCTCAACTACAATCCCTCAACAAGGGATGCCGCAGAAGTTTGCGAACATGATCTCGTCTCTATATTCACATACTTCTGAGACTGTAAACAGAATAACGAATAAATAATTCAGCTGTAATACCCTTTCGGTGCTCAGCTGCTATGCCAACCAAAGGAAGCACAAGAGCTGGGATACTGCCAGGCTGCCTAAGCCCAGAGAGGGGAAGCCGAGATACAGAGGTCAGGATCGAACCACGGATCTTCCAGTCAGTAAAATCGCACTCAAACCACTGAGTCATTTCACTCCCTGTTGGGCGTATGCGTACATGATGAACACCCGAGAAACCTACCTACAACAAGTGAAGTCCGTCAATGGTGTTTATTCTGCTCATTCCTGTTTGACTTCATCATCGAGTACATAAAGAGACGAACGCTGGCGAGTAGCCGAAGCCCCAACGTTCAAATTGTTGCTGGCGGGAACATTGTCGAACTGGAGTACAAGGACGGTATCATTCTCACCTATGAAGACGAAGGCCAAGCACAAGCTCTGTTGAATAAACCGACCACCATCATACTACCTTTCGGTATGCACCCCATATCTCCGAAGTGCTTCAGAACTTACAGTCTTTGAACATTCCCCTTGCAACTCAAGAATCGCTGGAGGTTGTGGAAATTTTCACATACATCGGTATTTTTCTTTGCTCAGAGGGAAGTGTGTCCGATGAAGTCGTTGCACGAATCTTATAAGCCCGAACCACGTTTGTAAAATCTGCGTCCCTTGTGGCACCAAAAAAGCATACCACTGAGTATCAAGGGCCGTGTACATTAAGCTACAGTACTGTTGGATGGCTGCAACATGACTCTGAAGACAGGTGATGTGAACCATCTACAAGTTTTATGACCACCAACGCTGCTGGTGGTGGATGGCGTCAACGAATTTGTAACGAGGTAAATAGAAAATGGGTGTTCAGTTGTGCAGTGGGAACTTTAGTCACTGCAGCGAAGCATTAGTCTTGAGAACCGACATTATGCTGTCGACGATGATAACGACTTAAATTACGGAAAACATCCAACACTATCGAATGTTGTGGATAGGTCACTTGGTACGCATGTCGAAACACTGTCTACCGTGACGATTGTACTTCTCCGAGCCTTCTTCAGAATGTCACAAACTGCGCGGTGGTCAGCATATGGCTTGGTGGGAGTGTGTGAAAGAGATTACGAAGAGTTTAGGTGTCGTTGGTACGGCCTGTCTTCTAGGATGGGATTCCCGGGCTTGACTGCAGGTGAAATGACGGCTGGTGAGCGGCAGTGGCGTCGTCAGTTCCTTTCCAGATTGTCTGACTCAGTTTTTGAAAGTGTGGGCACCTCAGAATGCTTGTGGTAGGTTAGCTGCAGGCCCATTCTTCATCCGCTTGCCCCTCCTTTTTGTTTCAAGACTTCAAATGCAAATAAATAAACGTTGTGGTTGTACGGTAGTGAAACCTCAGTGTCAACATTGATATCGCTATCTCCGAAGTCATCCCTAGCAGAGAAAAAACCCGCACAATTTCCTCAAAACCACACAGACCTGGGGTACGGTGACGCTCTACACTTTCAGCTAGTCACAATACTTGTGTTTTTTCTTAATCAGATGTATACTAAATCAGTGTTTAAAAGTTTGTATCCTGAATGTCATGATATGGTTCTGTACCTTTTCAAAATGTGTATCATCCCTACGCACTTCTCCGACTATGGATCCTGTATTCCTAGATCAGTTTTCTGAAAACTGCAGCCTTATTCTCAGAGGACACAACTAAACCTTAATGGGAAAAACAGGAAAACTACCGGAAACAGACCTGTTGAGTCCACAAATGGGCGGTTTCCTGACCTTTAGTACACGAAGCGGGAATGAATATACCAGGAAGTGGCAGAATTAACCATCTAGCTCACCGAGAAGAATGGTGAACACGGAGCTGTTTCCAGGACAAATTCTGCTTGGAATGTATCCTTATAACCCTGTTGTTGGTCCACTTTTGGTTTCGGGTAGCTGAGACATTCCGACCGTAAGGGTCAATTTACTTGCACCAACTGATTAACCGTTATGACTGGCTGCAGAACATCGAGCCTGTCTAAGTGGACTTGTAGAAATCAGCGAGGTGGGATTAAAATATGGTCATTATTCTTCTACCGAAGGCGTAGGCTTCATAAAGATTGGAAACTTTCTCTTCTATTACGCGGGAATTACCAGAGATCCATAGTAATGATCGATTAGCTGTAACACCCTTTCGGTGCCTAGCTGTCATGCCACCAGAAGGGAGCATGAGGGCTGTGATACTGCTAGGTTGCCCAAGCCTAAACAGGTGAAGTCGGGAAGCAGAGTTTGGGATCGAACCACGAACCTTCTGGACAGTGAATTCGCGCTCTAACCACTGAGCGAAACGCACCATAAAGAACGATAGAATTCAACAAAGAAGAAATACAGACCTCAGGATGGATTGAGGACGTTAGCTCGGCTTTTGAATAACTCGGGTTTAAATCAGTTTCAAGGCCTCGTACACAATCGGTAATCCTTAAATGGGCAACATTTCGCTTCTACGCAAAAGCTTCATCAGGCCAAGTGAGCAGGTCCCCAGGTTGGATGGCTTTTAAGGCAGACGGAGAATTAATCAACCAACCAACAAAGCATCTTCAGATCAGCACAATAGATCAGTGTTGAATGTCAGTTAAAGGGTCCTATCGCTTTGTGTGGTTGCTAAATCTCACAGTTAATTGGTTGGGGGAATTTTAAATTAGTTTTTATCGAGCTGTTTCCGCAATCTCCAGGTTCAATGTGCTTCAACTGGTAATTCACGTTACGTATCACTGGTGGATTTAGTTGGTCTGTGTGGGGTTGTAAGTTCTAAAACAATCTGGAAACATCAAAACGAGAGATTCAGTTCCAAGTGATTATCGAGCTGTTTCCGCAATCTCCAGGTTCAATGTGCTTCAACTGGTAATTCACGTTACGTATCACTGGTGGATTTAGTTGGTCTGTGTGGGGTTGTAAGTTCTAAAACAATCTGGAAACATCAAAACGAGAGATTCAGGTGGGTTCCAAGTGAGCCTCTCGAAAAACCAAATTAGTTTGCAAATGAGTGTATATTCGCTAAAACAATCTACTTGGGCGGACAGTGGATGAGATTAAGCGCATTTCAGATATAAGCTACTTCTGCCGACGATTTCTCTTTCTGATAACCGCAGACCAATAAACTCCATCTCGATTGCTCCCGACATGCTTACCATTGCTACGCCTTCTGTTCCTTTTTGCATTAGGATGCTTGGAAATTTCTACCACCTCGATCATCAGTCTCTGTGGTGTGGACCGTAGTCTCCACCTAAAAACTTTAACATTTTCGAACTATATTTTGTCCCGTGGCCCGTGCATGTTCCGCCATAGCTGAGTCTTTCAATAACACTCAGTATACATCTGTTTCTCGGCGATCTGTTCATTTTTCTCCTGTGCTCTCACATTCCGGCGTGAAGTTCCTTGGCTGTCTGCCCTATATAGACCTTAGCGTAGTCGTTGCATTTAATTTTGTAGATACAGTCTCTGGTTCTGTTCATCGGAACATCTTTCAATTTCACCGGTGCAGTGTACAGTGGTTCCCTTCTGGAAAGCTACTCATGTCAGCTGGAATCCTTTGAATGACTTCCAATGCCCCTGGTTTATATGGATAACAGCAGCTGGAAAGCTACTCATGTCAGCTGGAATCCTTTGAATGACTTCCAATGCCCCTGGTTTATATGGAATAACAGCAGCCCTAATCAATTCCCTGCTGGGTTTCGTCACCAGCACCAACAATCTTCGTACTTGACACCCAATCAAAATATTCCGAAGCTTGTTCCTTATTTAATTTTTGGCCACTGTCCGATCAACTTATGCGCAGTGCCCTCATCTAGCTAGCAGGTAGCTGAAAATCGCTCCAGTGTCAGTTGGTTTGTCACACACAGTGGTTTTTATACACCCCCCGACCTTATCTGTTATGCAGTCTAAGGAGGGAAGTGCAGTTCAAATTGAGTCTACCTTCATACTAAATTTGACGTGAGGATCCAGGTGATTCAGGTAGTTGTAAAATCCACTGACCTTGTCTCTCTTCATCAGGACGAAAGTGTGATCTACATAACGCCACAATATCTTGGGTGGGTACAGAATCCGGCTCAAGATTTCTGCCCAAAATCCTCCACAAATCAGTTAAAGAGATGAGGTCTACAACATGCAGTGCTAATAGGAGTGACTAAATTAACAAAAGCTTGTTGATCGATTGAACGACACAGGGGATGGACAGGATAGACAAGCTCTGATGAACATCTTCCGTGGTAGTTACGCCACCGTAGTGGTTTCAGTTTAGTTCAGTTTATCAGCTATAGACCGAGTACCATGGGTACACTGGTTCTAGCTGCTGTAGTTTCGATCACCGAAAAGTGGGCGAGCATGAGAGATACAGCCAGGCATTCAAGGCGATGGCATGTTCAGTTAGTTCGGGAATTGGGCAATTGTGCATTGTAGGTGATAGCTTTTATGTATGAGCGCGACTAAGCTATTTCTTCCGGCGTCGTTAACCAGTGGTGGGTTGAGTCCCGGAGTCCCCATCCGGGAGGGCGGCAGGTTTCGAGCTGAGATTACTGGTTAGCGTTTTCATGGACTGTCCATCACTCGGTCGCTTCCACTCACCATAGGGCTGAGCGAAAAGAGCTCTGTGGTGCAAACAGCCCACTACCATGCGGAAAATATATCCTAATCAAGGTAACCTATGGGGCATGATTAATTTATCTATCATGAAAAAGTTCCTTATCCCAAAAACTATCTGGCGTCCCTCGATATTGCTAACCCGATGTTCCAGCCAGACCCAACCAGCACTTTGGAGACGCCGATCTCTCAGCTGTAACACCCTTCGGTGCCTAGCTGCCATGCTACTCGAAGGAAGCACGAGGGCTGGGATATTGCCGGGTTGCCCAAGCCTAGACAGAGAAAGTCGACAGACAGAGGTCGGGTTCGAACCACGCACCTTCCGGTAAGTAAATTCGCACGGATGATCAAATACCGATAATTTTCGTATGCCCTTTGCGCGTACAGAGCACATTTCTGATCCACGAAGCTACCGCAGTGTAAATTCTGACAGTGACAGAAAAACTAAGGTCACGCTGGCGCCACAAGTGTCCGAGGTTTGCAAAAGCTGGTCATGTATTCCCCATTCGAGAAGCAGAATTGTCTCTAGACAGTCCGGGTAAACGAATTTCTCCATCACGTCGATTGGGTCCCCCTCAAGCATGAGGTTTGGGTTTGAGCTCACCCAGTCTTGCAGCAGCACTCTGCGCTTTGTACCATTGAAGTATATGGGCAGGGCCGGTGTTCAGGGTGGAATATCTCGTACCCGGTCACCGCATATACGGAATGAGGCAGAGCGCTGGGAGTAGTAGATGGAAGATAAGTGTATGGATAGAAGAACTGAGGGGCAATAGCACATATTTCGCATACGGGAGGGATAGCGTGAAGGACAGATTCTTCGGGAACTCCAGCACTGGTTTCCAAGGCACAATTGCACAGGATTCTTATACAGAAAGCACAATCAAAGTGATTAGGCTCAGTTGTAGTCCGCAGGTGAGAAGGACACAAAGCATGGCCCAACTCAGGCAGAAAGTGTATGTGTGAGGCGCGCACCTGTATACTAGTCACAAAACGGTAGGGCCTGTATCCATATTGGTCGCTCAACAAAATCTCACTCGACTAGCGAAGTTGCCTGGTCAGAACTAATTTGAGGACATTGAAAAGATGAGGCGGTAGACATTAAAGTGGCTCACGAGTGGGTGGAAGTGACGAATATTTTTTTCTCGAAGGAAAAACGGATGAGAAAAAATGATATAACTTTGAAATGAATGGGGTAAAATAAAAAAGACAGTCGTTCAGCGATCCTTTCCTTTCGGTGCCTAGCTGCCATGCCACCTGAAGGAAGCACGAGGACTGTGATAGTGCCAGGTTGCCCATGCCTAGACAGGGAATGAATAGGGTAAGATCAGCGCTGTTAAGAAACAAAACGCTGAAGGGATATCATCCGAACCAGGTACTTTTGGAGTTCTCATAGAAAACGGTGAACACACTTCTTGGTGATAGTCAGCAAAGTCGGATAGGCTAGGCAAAGTAATGCAGAACTAGGGGAGAAAGAGGTAACAGAGAGGAAAGTTTGTCAACGGATTCTCTTTCTTCGTTATTATCAGAAACATCAACCACAGCACACCAGTGCTGAAAACCGGTGCTTCATAGCCTTGTTACGAAACAAAATATAAAAGTGGACGGGGATGGGACGTCGTGTTACTGCGCCACAATCAAACGGGGCATACATCACTTGACACTTATCCAGACCGTCTGGCTAGAAGACAAACAAGAACGGTCGATCGAGGACTCGCTGGCACCACCCCAAAAACAGCCATGATCCGAAGGCAACCTAAAGACGACCCAGTTTTGCTGTTCCAGGGGGGGGCAGGTATCACAATCACACGTAATGTAGCTTGATACACACAGGACAGAAAAGATTGAAAGGAGTAGTGTCTTGGTCAATGCGTCGACTTTAGTGCACACGATCTCGTTCTACGACAACAGTGACCGTGAAGTTTTCGCTCCAGAACAGAGGCTTCCCACAACATAAAATTATTAAAATAAATCTGTGGGACAAGTTGCTGAATATTTGCTGCACGACCGAGCGGTCATGAGATTAGTTCAGGTGCGAGATCAACGAGAAAAAACATAAATCAATCAATAAGCAACAACTCTGTGTAAGAAAATAAACTTATAGATAACGATGATCAAGCACGCCCAGATTAGGACACATCAAGTTAAGAATGCCAACGAAAACCACGGCTGCGCCAAGACAGACAGCTATGACACTTCCGCTAGTAATTTGTCACATCAGCGTTAAAAACTGCGTACTTGTCATAGTGTTTATGGTTGCCACAGTCATTCGCCTATGATCGAAGAGGGTATGGCACTAGAGACGGGCATGACAATCGCAACCTATTGCTCCTCATCCCAGGTGGCTTAGGATACAGAGTATGCGTGGACCGCTTACCAACCATCAGTGTACCATCCCAAAAATAGACCACACCATAAGAAGCAAACTGAATCTCGAGTGAATTGGAGTTCATAAGCCGTCAGAAAATGCACTCTCTTCATGTGAGTCTTTCAATATGCTAACGTGTTATGAATCCAAAGTAGATGTGAACAAAGAGCCCGATGGTCTTCCATCTCAGGTATACGTTGACATCAAACCAAAGAGTGGTTCGCAACACTGCAGGGTCGTATGGGATCTACCCTTTGTGCTTCCGAATCGCACTTTCAGATATGCGCTATGAGCAACCACCTATAACCCTCTTCGTCGATATGCCACAGAATAGCGATGAAGGCCTTCCAAAAATTTGCTACCCAAAAGTCGAGGAGGACTGTTGAAACCTTTCAGTCTCGCGTGAATTGATATCACAACCAGAAGTCTCGTCCGTCTAGGATCCGAAACAACCAGAACGACGGTAAAACAGACAAGACCCTACAACTGAAACATTCACTAATCTCGTTGCTAGCCTCATCACGCGTGCTGTTGCAGGCTATCACTTTTCATACAAAGCAGAGAAATCAGGTCTGCACGTGATTTCCAAAAGCAACCCTGGCAAAAATATCTCAATCCACTTGTCGAAAACCTCACAACACGTTAAAACGCTTACCCACTAGTCTAGCGTGTCACATCAAACTCTCAGGATCATGCTCGTAAACTTATGGGATGGGCGTATTACCCTGCTTTACCAAAGCAGCAACCCACTTGTCACTGCTTTCAGATCGGCAAGTCTACACACTACTACTGTGCCGTGCAAGGTGATGGAACGCATTCTGAAGCGAGCCATCCTAGATCACCTTACTTCCAGCAATCTGATATCTCCAGCTCAACACGAATTTCTCCCAAACCGTTCTTGCGTGACAAACATGCTCGTGTTTATGGACAGCTTAACCCAAGCCAAGGACGAAGGACTCATATCGGATGCCATATTTTTCGACTTCTCAAAAGCATTTGATAGGGTCCCACACGTCCCGCTGCTCCACAAACTCGAGTCTTACGGAATTCAAGGGAAAATCCTTCGCTGGATCAAGGCGTTCCTATCAGACAGGTCATTCCGAGTGAGAATAGGCTCAACCTATTCCTCTCCAGCGCCGGTCTCCATTGGAGTTCCTCAAGGCTCCGTCTTGGGACCACTCCTGTTTCTGATCTACGTCAACGACCTCCCAGACGTTCTTGCGAGTCCATGTTTACTTTTTGCGGACGACTTGAAATCCTGGAGTTCCAATGCCAGCGCCCTCCAAATGGATGTAGACGCTGCCAAGCAGTGGTCGTTGGACTGGCACCTTCCTCTGAATGATGAAAAGTGCGTCCATGTGTCGTTTGGAGGGGATTCAGCGAATGCCTTTGTTATGCATGGTGAAAAGGGACCAGAAAACATCATGAGGATAGATGCCAAAAAAGATTTAGGCATCTGGGTCTCCTCAAACTTGTCCTTCGCACTACACCATGAGAAATCGGCCCAAAAGGCATTCGCCGTTTTACGGATGATCCGACGTACCTTCTCCCGTATTACTCGCATGGACTTCCAAATACTCTATGGGGCCTACGTCAGACCGCTCCTGGAGTACGCCAACCAAGTTGTCTACTCAGGACGTACGAAAGACGTTACCCTCATTGAGCGTGTCCAGCGGGCCGCCACGAGAATGGTTGCCGGCCTCAAGTCCGTGGACTACGAAACGCGTCTCGCGACGCTTGATCTCTTTCCCCTGGAGTACCGTCGCCTCCGAGGGGACCTAATTCTTACCTACGCCCTGTTTGAACAAAGCTTGGCAAACAGGTTTTTTACCGTTAACCCAGCAAGCACCCGGCGGGGACATAGTAAGAAAATCTTCAAGCTCAGGGCACACACATCCGTTAGACAAAACTTTTTTTCATTTCGGGTAGTAGCTGCGTGGAATGACCTTCCTCCGACGGTTGTACACGCTCCTTCTCGAACCCAATTTAAAGCACTATTAGACATTTATTTATGCGAATCCTCGCGCTAGCGAGCATTCTGCCCCGCGCTGAGAACATAAAGAGCAGTGCTACACCCTTTTTTCACTTGTGCCTTTCAGGTGAACGACAGCCACTGACCGACAAGAACAAAACCGACCCGGGAAACTTGGGCAAAAGCCTCGATCCTGTGTATCAATCCGTGAATCCCATGGGTCCATGGAAAGAAAAATTTACCGCTGGGTCAGTAAACATGGCTAATACGAGGAACAAACACACATTGCATTCGAAGTAAACCGTTGTCGTCGTTATGCACTGCTTGAACACAGATAATCAAACTGGTCTGCTTTCACCCATTTTTAATGGCCCGATATCACGATGTCCGTACCAATCAGTGAGGTCTGGGGTCTATGGTCACATACACCTGTCCGCCTAGTGTCTAGATATACTCAGTGTGACAACCAAGGCTGAAATTTTAATCTTGAAAGTCAATTGCGAGGATGCTAAAGACACTAAGGCCTGCATTCAGGCATGTTGACGTACGCTAGTGTGAAACTTCACCATGTCATACACTCCAATCAATAGCCGTTTTCCGGAAAACAGCAAGCTATTCAGTCATTACCAAAAACTTGAACAACCCAAATATGGTCAACCCACCTACTATGAACAATAAGCCATAAGCCAACATCACGGAAAAGTGACATCGTCCAAAGGCATTCGGAAAGACCGCGCATCAGGCGTGGCTACCGGTTTTCGCGCGTTCATTTTAGTGACTTGCTGTTATTTTGGGTTTATTGTGCATCCGGCGAGAAGATGGCTCAATGGAAACCTTGGCAATCCGAACTTCAGCCGGAACGGATCGGGGGAGTGACTTTAGAGTTTGACATTCGTAACTCTGTCGCTGCTTTGGCATGCCTCCACCGTTACCTACGGATCGCGGTTCACAATTTCAGTGTAATCTCTTCCGTGAGTTTTCTACACTATTCGGTTTCCATCACATATCGACTACCGCGTATCATCCCTGTTCCAACCGTCTGGCTGAGCGTTTCCATCGATACCTCAAAGCTGCCTTGACTACCCAAATGAACCCATCTTCATGGTCCTCTTCTTTACCCCTCATTTTGCTTGCTATTCGCTCCACTATTAAGAGGATCTCCACTGTTCCCCAGCCGAACAAGCATACGGTACAACTTTACGTTTGCCTGGTGAAATGCTCTCCCCTTCTGGTGCACAGTCCGAATCCCCCGTCACATTGGCCACCCGTCTCAAACAGCATATGACCGAACTTCGTGCGACACCGACCAGACGATCAACCCGAACAAAACACATCTCAACCGATCTCTCTTCTACGTCATTTGCAGTTGTACGACATGACGCAACGGGGAAACCCGCCCCCCAACCCTGTTATGATGGCCCCTTCAAAGTTATCGAATGTCACTCCAAATACTTTGTTTTAGAGAGAAGCGGGAAGTACGATAACGTCTCCATTGATCGTCTGAAACCTGCCTACATTGAAGCACCCACGACCACATCCTGCAATCTTGATATACCAACAACACCCACACCTACCCCAGATATCCCTCCCGCCAACCTCACTCCGTCCACTAGTCGTTCCGGACGATGCGTCCGTTTCCCTCAGCACCTAGCTGATTACGAAACTAGATGTGAGCAAATTTTGATTCGTTAGTTTAGTTATTTCAGCTTTTCCCCCTCTCGCGGTCAGCGCTCTAGTGTAGGAG